>NW_028226848.1:0-24116 GCF_052327205.1 Somniosus microcephalus
AGGGGGGACTGAGAGTCGGTGAGTGAGGGGGGGACTGAGAGTCGGTGAGTGATGGGGACAAAGAGTCGGTGAGTGAGGGGGGACTGAGAGTCGGTGATTGAGGGGGGGGACTGAGAGTCTGTGATTGAGGGGGGGACTGAGAGTCGGTGAGTGAGGGGGGACTGAGAGTCGATGAGTGAGGGGGGGACTGAGAGTCGGTGAGTGAGGGGGGACTGAGAGTCGGTGAGTGATGGGGGACTGAGAGTCTGTGAGTGAGGGGGGGACTGAGAGGCGGTGAGTGAGTGGGGGCTGAGAGTCGGTGAGTGAGGGGATACTGAGGGTCGGTGAGTGAGGGAGGACTGAGAGTCGGTGAGTGAGGGGGGACTGAGAGTCGGTGAATGAGGGGGGGACTGAGAGTGGGTGAGTGAGGGGGGACTGAGAGTGGGTGTGTGAGGGGGGGACTGAGAGTCGGTGAGTGAGGGGGACTGAGGGTCGGTGAGTGAGGGAGGACTGAGAGTCGGTGAGTGACGGGGGAATGAGAGTCGGTGAATGAGGGGGGGACTGAGAGTCCTTAAGTGAGGGGAGAATGAAAGTCGGTGAGTGAGGGGCGGACTGAGTGTCGGTGAGTGAGGGGGGACTGAGAGTGGGTGAGTGAGGGGGGACTGAGAGTGGGTGTGTGAGGGGGGGACTGAGAGTCGGTGAGTGAGGGGGACTCAGAGTGAGTGAGGGGTGACTGAGAGTCGGTGAGTGAGGGGGGGACTGAGATTCGGTGAGTGAGGGGGGACTGAGAGTCGGTGAGTGAGGGGGCACTGAGAGTCGGTGAGTGAGGTGGGGACTGAGAGGTCGGTGAGTGAGGGGGGGACTGAGATTCGGTGAGTGAGGGGGGGACTGAGAGTCGGTGAGTGAGGGGGGACTGAGAGTCAGTGAGTGGAGGGGGGGACTGAGAGTCGGTGAGTGAGGGGGACTGAGAGTCGGTGAGTGAGGGATACTGAGAGTCGGTGAGTGAGGGGGGACTGAGAGTCGGTGAGTGAGGGGGGGGACTGAGAGTCGGTGAGTGAGGGGGGGACTGAGAGTCGGTGAGTGAGGGGGGACTGAGAGTCGGTGAGTGAGGGGGGGACTGAGAGTCGGTGAGTGAGGGGGGGACTGAGAGTCGGTGAGTGAGGGGGGGACTGAGGAATCGGTGAGTGAGGGGAGACTGAGAGTCGGTGAGTGTGGGGGGACTGAGAGTCGGTGAGTGAGGCGGGGACTGATAGTCGGTGAGTGAGGGGGGGACTGAGAGTCGGTGAGTGAGGGGGGGACTGAAAGTCGGTGAGTGAGGGGGGACTGAGAGTCCGTGAGTGAGGGGGGACTGAGAGTCGGTGAGTGAGGCGGACTGAGAGTCCGTGAGTGAGGGGGGGACTGAGAGTCGGTGAGTGAGGGGGGACTGAGAGTCGGTGAGTGAGGGGGGACTGAGATTCGGTGAGTGAGGGGGGGACTGAGAGTCGGTGAGTGCGGGGGGGACTGAGAGGCGGTGAGTGAGGCGGGGACTGATAGTCGGTGAGTGAGGGGGGACTGAGAGTCGGTGAGTGTGGGGGGACTGAGAGTCGGTGAGTGAGGGCGGGACTGATAGTCGGTGAGTGAGGGGGGACTGAGAGTCGGTGAGTGAGGGGGGGACTGAGAGTCGGTGAGTGAGGGGGGGACTGAGAGTTCGTGAGTGAGGGGGGGACTGAGAGTCGGTGAGTGAGGGGGACTGAGAGTCCGTGAGTGAGGGGGCACTGAGAGTCGGTGAGTGAGGTGGGACTGAGAGTCGGTGAGTGAGGGGGGGACTGAGATTCGGTGAGTGAGGGGGGACTGAGAGTCGGTGAGTGAGGGGGGACTGAGAGTCAGTGAGTGAGGGGGGACTGAGAGTCGGTGAGTGAGGGGGACTGAGAGTCGGTGAGTGAGGGATACTGAGAGTCGGTGAGTGAGGGGGGACTGAGAGTCGGTGAGTGAGGGGGGGACTGAGAGTCGGTGAGTGAGGGGGGACTGAGAGTCGGTGAGTGAGGGGGGGACTGAGAGTCGGTGAGTGAGGGGGGGACTGAGAGTCGGTGAGTGAGGGGGGACTGAGAATCGGTGAGTGAGGGGAGACTGAGAGTCGGTGAGTGTGGGGGGGACTGAGAGTCGGTGAGTGAGGCGGGACTGATAGTCGGTGAGTGAGGGGGGACTGAGAGTCGGTGAGTGAGGGGGGACTGAAAGTCGGTGAGTGAGGGGGGACTGAGAGTCCGTGAGTGAGGGGGGGACTGAGAGTCGGTGAGTGAGGCGGACTGAGAGTCCGTGAGTGAGGGGGGACTGAGAGTCGGTGAGTGAGGGGGACTGAGAGTCGGTGAGTGAGGGGGGACTGAGATTCGGTGAGTGAGGGGGGGACTGAGAGTCGGTGAGTGCGGGGGGACTGAGAGGCGGTGAGTGAGGCGGGACTGATAGTCGGTGAGTGAGGGGGGACTGAGAGTCGGTGAGTGTGGGGGGACTGAGAGTCAGTGAGTGAGGCGGGACTGATAGTCGGTGAGTGAGGGGGGACTGAGAGTCGGTGAGTGAGGGGGGACTGAGAGTCGGTGAGTGAGGGGGGGGACTGAGAGGTCCGTGAGTGAGGGGGGACTGAGAGTCGGTGAGTGAGGGGGACTGAGAGTCCGTGATTGAGGGGGGACTGAGAGTCGGTGAGCGAGGGGGACTGAGAGTCGGTGAGTGAGGGGGGACTGAGAGTGGGTGTGTGAGGGGGGACTGAGAGTCGGTGAGTGAGGGGGACTCAGAGTGAGTGAGGGGGGGACTGAGAGTCGGTGAGTGAGGGGGGGACTGAGATTCGGTGAGTGAGGGGGGGGACTGAGAGTCGGTGAGTGAGGGGGCACTGAGAGTCGGTGAGTGAGGGGGGACTGAGAGTCGGTGAGTGAGGGGGGACTGAGAGTCGGTGAGTGAGGGGGGACTGAGAGTCTGTGAGTGAGGGGGGACTGAGAGTCGGTGAGTGAGGCGGGACTGATAGGTGGTGAGTGAGGGGGGACTGAGGAGTCGGTGAGTGAGGGGGGACTGAGAGTCGGTGAGTGAGGGGGGACTGAGAGTCCGTGAGTGAGGGGGGGACTGAGAGTCGGTGAGTGAGGGGGGACTGAGAGTCCGTGAGTGAGGGGACTGAGGGTCAGTGAGTGAGGGAGGACTGAGAGTCGGTGAGTGAGGGGGGACTGAGAGTCGGTGAATGAGGGGGGACTGAGAGTCGGTGAGTGAGGGGGGACTGAGAGTCGGTGAGTGAGGGGGGACTGAGAGTCGGTGAGTGATGGGGGACTGGGAGTCGGTGAGTGAGGGGGGGACTGAGAGTCGGTGATTGAGTGGGGGGACTGAGGGTCTGTGAGTGAGGGGGGACTGAGAATCGGTGAGTGAGGGGGGGACTGAGAGTCGGTGAGTGAGGGGGGGACTGAGAGTCGATGAGTGAGGGGGGGACTGAGAGTCGGTGAGTGAGGGGGACTGAGAGTCGGTGAGTGAGGGGGGGGCTGAGAGTCGGTGAGTGAGGGGATACTGAGGGTCGGTGAGTGAGGGAGGACTGAGAGTCGGTGAGTGAGGGGGGACTGAGAGTCAGTGAATGAGGGGGGGACTGAGAGTCGGTGAGTGAGGGGGGGACTGAGAGTCGGTGAGTGAGGGGGGACTGAGAGTCCTTAAGTGAGGGGAGAATGAAAGTCGGTGAGTGAGGGCGGACTGAGTGTCGGTGAGTGAGGGGGGGACTGAGAGTGGGTGAGTGAGGGGTGACTGAGAGTGGGTGTGGTGAGGGGGGACTGAGAGTCGGTGAGTGAGGGGGGACTGAGAGTCGGTGAGTGAGGGGGGACTGAGAGTCCGTGAGTGAGGGGGGACTGAGAGTCGGTGAGTGAGGCGGACTGAGAGTCCGTGAGTGAGGGGGGACTGAGAGTCGGTGAGTGAGGGGGACTGAGAGTCGGTGAGTGAGGGGGGGACAGAGAGTTGGTGTGTGAGGGGGGACTGAGAGGTCGGTGAGTGAGGGGGACTCAGAGTGAGTGAGGGGGGGACTGAGAGTCGGTGAGTGAGGGGGGACTGAGATTCGGTGAGTGAGGGGGGGACTGAGAGTCGGTGAGTGAGGGGGGCACTGAGAGTCGGTGGGTGAGGGGGGACTGAGAGTCGGTGAGTGAGGGGGGGGACTGAGATTCGGTGAGTGAGGGGGGGACTGAGAGTCGGTGAGTGAGGGGGGACTGTGAGTCAGTGAGTGAGGGGGGACTGAGAGTCGGTGAGTGAGGGGGGCCTGAGAGTCGGTGAGTGAGGGATACTGAGAGTCGGTGAGTGAGGGGGGACTGAGAGTCGGTGAGTGAGGGGGGACTGAGAGTCGGTGAGTGAGGGGGGGTCTGAGAGTCTGTGAGTGAGGGGGGACTGAGAGTCAGTGAGTGAGGGAGGGACTGAGAGTCGGTGAGTGAGGGGGGGACTGAGAGTCGGTGAGTGAGGGGGCCTGAGAGTCGGTGAGTGATGGGGACAAAGAGTCGGTGAGTGAGGGGGGGACTGAGAGTCGGTGATTGAGGGGGGGGACTGAGAGTCTGTGAGTGAGGGGGGGACTGAGAGTCGGTGAGTGAGTGGGTACTGAGAGTCGGTGAGTGAGGGGGGACTGAGAGTCGATGAGTGAGGGGGGGACTGAGAGTCGGTGAGTGAGGGGGACTGAGAGTCGGTGAGTGATGGGGGGACTGAGAGTCTGTGAGTGAGGGGGGACTGAGAGGCGGTGAGTGGAGTGGGGGCTGAGAGTCGGTGAGTGAGGGGATACTGAGGGTCGGTGAGTGAGGGAGGACTTAGAGTCGGTGAGTGAGGGGGGACTGAGAGTCGGGGAATGAGGGGGGACTGAGAGTGGGTGAGTGAGGGGGGACTGAGAGTGGGTGTGTGAGGGGGGACTGAGAGTCGGTGAGTGAGGGGGGACTGAGGGTCGGTGAGTGAGGGAGGACTGAGAGTCGGTGAGTGACGGGGGAATGAGAGTCGGTGAATGAGGGGGGGACTGAGAGTCCTTAAGTGAGGGGAGAATGAAAAGTCGGTGAGTGAGGGCGGACTGAGTGTCGGTGAGTGAGGGGGGGACTGAGAGTGGGTGAGTGAGGGGGGACTGAGAGTCGGTGAGAAAAGGGGGGACTGAGAGTCGGTGAGTGAGGGGGGACTGAGAGTCGGTGAGTGAGGGGGGACTGAGAGTCGGTTAGTGAGGGGGGGACTGAGAGTCGGTGAGCGAGGGGGACTGAGGGTCGGTGAGTGAGGGAGGACTGAGAGTCGGTGAGTGACGGGGGACTGAGAGTCAGTGAATGAGGGGGGACTGAGAGTCGGTGAGTGAGGGGGGACTGAGAGTCGGTGAGTGAGGGGGGGACTGAGAGTCCTTAAGTGAGGGGAGAATGAAAGTCGGTGAGTGAGGGCGGACTGAGTGTCGGTGAGTGAGGGGGGGACTGAGAGTGGGTGAGTGAGGGGTGACTGAGAGTGGGTGTGTGAGGGGGGACTGAGAGTCGGTGAGTGAGGGGGGACTGAGAGTCGGTGAGTGAGGGGGGACTGAGAGTCCGTGAGTGAGGGGGGACTGAGAGTCGGTGAGTGAGGCGGACTGAGAGTCCGTGAGTGAGGGGGGACTGAGAGTCGGTGAGTGAGGGGGGACTGAGAGTCGGTGAGTGAGGGGGGGACAGAGAGTTGGTGGTGTGAGGGGGGACTGAGAGTCGGTGAGTGAGGGGGACTGAGGGTCGGTGAGTGAGGGAGGACTGAGAGTCGGTGAGTGACGGGGGAATGAGAGTCGGTGAATGAGGGGGGACTGAGAGTCCTTAAGTGAGGGGAGAATGAAAGTCGGTGAGTGAGGGCGGACTGAGTGTCGGTGAGTGAGGGGGGACTGAGAGTGGGTGAGTGAGGGGGGACTGAGAGTGGGTGTGTGAGGGGGGGACTGAGAGTCGGTGAGTGAGGGGGACTCAGAGTGAGTGAGGGGTGACTGAGAGTCGGTGAGTGAGGGGGGACTGAGATTCGGTGAGTGAGGGGGGACTGAGAGTCGGTGAGTGAGGGGGCACTGAGAGTCGGTGAGTGAGGTGGGACTGAGAGTCGGTGAGTGAGGGGGGACTGAGATTCGGTGAGTGAGGGGGGACTGAGAGTCGGTGAGTGAGGGGGGACTGAGAGTCAGTGAGTGAGGGGGGACTGAGAGTCGGTGAGTGAGGGGGACTGAGAGTCGGTGAGTGAGGGATACTGAGAGTCGGTGAGTGAGGGGGGACTGAGAGTCGGTGAGTGAGGGGGGACTGAGAGTCGGTGAGTGAGGGGGGACTGAGAGTCGGTGAGTGAGGGGGGACTGAGAGTCGGTGAGTGAGGGGGGACTGAGAGTCGGTGAGTGAGGGGGGACTGAGAGTCGGTGAGTGAGGGGGGACTGAGAATCGGTGAGTGAGGGGAGACTGAGAGTCGGTGAGTGTGGGGGGGACTGAGAGTCGGTGAGTGAGGCGGGACTGATAGTCGGTGAGTGAGGGGGGGACTGAGAGTCGGTGAGTGAGGGGGGGACTGAAAAGTCGGTGAGTGAGGGGGGACTGAGAGTCCGTGAGTGAGGGGGGGACTGAGAGTCGGTGAGTGAGGCGGACTGAGAGTCCGTGAGTGAGGGGGGGACTGAGAGTCGGTGAGTGAGGGGGACTGAGAGTCGGTGAGTGAGGGGGGACTGAGATTCGGTGAGTGAGGGGGGGACTGAGAGTCGGTGAGTGCGGGGGGACTGAGAGGCGGTGAGTGAGGGCGGGACTGATAGTCGGTGAGTGAGGGGGGGACTGAGAGTCGGTGAGTGTGGGGGGGACTGAGAGTCGGTGAGTGAGGCGGGACTGATAGTCGGTGAGTGAGGGGGGGACTGAGAGTCGGTGAGTGAGGGGGGGACTGAGAGTCGGTGAGTGAGGGGGGACTGAGAGTTCGTGAGTGAGGGGGGACTGAGAGTCGGTGAGTGAGGGGGGACTGAGAGTCCCGTGAGTGAGGGGGCACTGAGAGTCGGTGAGTGAGGTGGGACTGAGAGTCGGTGAGTGAGGGGGGACTGAGATTCGGTGAGTGAGGGGGGACTGAGAGTCGGTGAGTGAGGGGGGGACTGAGAGTCAGTGAGTGAGGGGGGACTGAGAGTCGGTGAGTGAGGGGGGACTGAGAGTCGGTGAGTGAGGGATACTGAGAGTCGGTGAGTGAGGGGGGGACTGAGAGTCGGTGAGTGAGGGGGGGACTGAGAGTCGGTGAGTGAGGGGGGACTGAGAGTCGGTGAGTGAGGGGGGGACTGAGAGTCGGTGAGTGAGGGGGGGACCTGAGAGTCGGTGAGTGAGGGGGGGACTGAGAATCGGTGAGTGAGGGGGAGACTGAGAGTCGGTGAGTGTGGGGGGGACTGAGAGTCGGTGAGTGAGGCGGGGACTGATAGTCGGTGAGTGAGGGGGGGACTGAGAGTCGGTGAGTGAGGGGGGACCTGAAAGTCGGTGAGTGAGGGGGGACTGAGAGTCCGTGAGTGAGGGGGGACTGAGAGTCGGTGAGTGAGGCGGACTGAGAGTCCGTGAGTGAGGGGGGGACTGAGAGTCGGTGAGTGAGGGGGGACTGAGAGTCGGTGAGTGAGGGGGGACTGAGATTCGGTGAGTGAGGGGGGACTGAGAGTCGGTGAGTGCGGGGGGACTGAGAGGCGGTGAGTGAGGCGGGACTGATAGTCGGTGAGTGAGGGGGGACTGAGAGTCGGTGAGTGTGGGGGGACTGAGAGTCGGTGAGTGAGGCGGGACTGATAGTCGGTGAGTGAGGGGGGACTGAGAGTCGGTGAGTGAGGGGGGACTGAGAGTCGGTGAGTGAGGGGGGACTGAGAGTTCGTGAGTGAGGGGGGACTGAGAGTCGGTGAGTGAGGGGGACTGAGAGTCCGTGATTGAGGGGGGACTGAGAGTCGGTGAGCGAGGGGGACTGAGAGTCGGTGAGTGAGGGGGGACTGAGAGTGGGTGTGTGAGGGGGGACTGAGAGTCGGTGAGTGAGGGGGACTCAGAGTGAGTGAGGGGGGACTGAGAGTCGGTGAGTGAGGGGGACTGAGAGTCCGTGAGTGAGGGGGACTGAGGGTCAGTGAGTGAGGGAGGACTGAGAGTCGGTGAGTGAGGGGGGACTGAGAGTCGGTGAATGAGGGGGGACTGAGAGTCGGTGAGTGAGGGGGGACTGAGAGTCGGTGAGTGAGGGGGGACTGAGAGTCGGTGAGTGATGGGGACTGGGAGTCGGTGAGTGAGGGGGGACTGAGAGTCGGTGATTGAGTGGGGGACTGAGGGTCTGTGAGTGAGGGGGGACTGAGAATCGGTGAGTGAGGGGGGACTGAGAGTCGGTGAGTGAGGGGGGACTGAGAGTCGATGAGTGAGGGGGGACTGAGAGTCGGTGAGTGAGGGGGACTGAGAGTCGGTGAGTGAGGGGGGGCTGAGAGTCGGTGAGTGAGGGGATACTGAGGGTCGGTGAGTGAGGGAGGACTGAGAGTCGGTGAGTGAGGGGGGACTGAGAGTCAGTGAATGAGGGGGGACTGAGAGTCGGTGAGTGAGGGGGGACTGAGAGTCGGTGAGTGAGGGGGGACTGAGAGTCCTTAAGTGAGGGGAGAATGAAAGTCGGTGAGTGAGGGCGGACTGAGTGTCGGTGAGTGAGGGGGGACTGAGAGTGGGTGAGTGAGGGGTGACTGAGAGTGGGTGTGTGAGGGGGGACTGAGAGTCGGTGAGTGAGGGGGGACTGAGAGTCGGTGAGTGAGGGGGGACTGAGAGTCCGTGAGTGAGGGGGGACTGAGAGTCGGTGAGTGAGGCGGACTGAGAGTCCGTGAGTGAGGGGGGACTGAGAGTCGGTGAGTGAGGGGGACTGAGAGTCGGTGAGTGAGGGGGGACAGAGAGTTGGTGTGTGAGGGGGGACTGAGAGTCGGTGAGTGAGGGGGACTCAGAGTGAGTGAGGGGGGACTGAGAGTCGGTGAGTGAGGGGGGACTGAGATTCGGTGAGTGAGGGGGGACTGAGAGTCGGTGAGTGAGGGGGCACTGAGAGTCGGTGGGTGAGGGGGGACTGAGAGTCGGTGAGTGAGGGGGGACTGAGATTCGGTGAGTGAGGGGGGACTGAGAGTCGGTGAGTGAGGGGGGACTGTGAGTCAGTGAGTGAGGGGGGACTGAGAGTCGGTGAGTGAGGGGGCCTGAGAGTCGGTGAGTGAGGGATACTGAGAGTCGGTGAGTGAGGGGGGACTGAGAGTCGGTGAGTGAGGGGGGACTGAGAGTCGGTGAGTGAGGGGGGTCTGAGAGTCTGTGAGTGAGGGGGGACTGAGAGTCAGTGAGTGAGGGAGGACTGAGAGTCGGTGAGTGAGGGGGGACTGAGAGTCGGTGAGTGAGGGGGCCTGAGAGTCGGTGAGTGATGGGGACAAAGAGTCGGTGAGTGAGGGGGGACTGAGAGTCGGTGATTGAGGGGGGGACTGAGAGTCTGTGAGTGAGGGGGGACTGAGAGTCGGTGAGTGAGTGGGTACTGAGAGTCGGTGAGTGAGGGGGGACTGAGAGTCGATGAGTGAGGGGGGACTGAGAGTCGGTGAGTGAGGGGGACTGAGAGTCGGTGAGTGATGGGGGACTGAGAGTCTGTGAGTGAGGGGGGACTGAGAGGCGGTGAGTGAGTGGGGGCTGAGAGTCGGTGAGTGAGGGGATACTGAGGGTCGGTGAGTGAGGGAGGACTTAGAGTCGGTGAGTGAGGGGGGACTGAGAGTCGGGGAATGAGGGGGGACTGAGAGTGGGTGAGTGAGGGGGGACTGAGAGTGGGTGTGTGAGGGGGGACTGAGAGTCGGTGAGTGAGGGGGACTGAGGGTCGGTGAGTGAGGGAGGACTGAGAGTCGGTGAGTGACGGGGGAATGAGAGTCGGTGAATGAGGGGGGACTGAGAGTCCTTAAGTGAGGGGAGAATGAAAGTCGGTGAGTGAGGGCGGACTGAGTGTCGGTGAGTGAGGGGGGACTGAGAGTGGGTGAGTGAGGGGGGACTGAGAGTCGGTGAGAAAGGGGGGACTGAGAGTCGGTGAGTGAGGGGGGACTGAGAGTCGGTGAGTGAGGGGGGACTGAGAGTCGGTTAGTGAGGGGGGACTGAGAGTCGGTGAGCGAGGGGGACTGAGGGTCGGTGAGTGAGGGAGGACTGAGAGTCGGTGAGTGACGGGGGACTGAGAGTCAGTGAATGAGGGGGGACTGAGAGTCGGTGAGTGAGGGGGGACTGAGAGTCGGTGAGTGAGGGGGGACTGAGAGTCCTTAAGTGAGGGGAGAATGAAAGTCGGTGAGTGAGGGCGGACTGAGTGTCGGTGAGTGAGGGGGGACTGAGAGTGGGTGAGTGAGGGGTGACTGAGAGTGGGTGTGTGAGGGGGGACTGAGAGTCGGTGAGTGAGGGGGGACTGAGAGTCGGTGAGTGAGGGGGGACTGAGAGTCCGTGAGTGAGGGGGGACTGAGAGTCGGTGAGTGAGGCGGACTGAGAGTCCGTGAGTGAGGGGGGACTGAGAGTCGGTGAGTGAGGGGGACTGAGAGTCGGTGAGTGAGGGGGGACAGAGAGTTGGTGTGTGAGGGGGGACTGAGAGTCGGTGAGTGAGGGGGACTCAGAGTGAGTGAGGGGGGACTGAGAGTCGGTGAGTGAGGGGGGACTGAGATTCGGTGAGTGAGGGGGGACTGAGAGTCGGTGAGTGAGGGGGCACTGAGAGTCGGTGGGTGAGGGGGGACTGAGAGTCGGTGAGTGAGGGGGGACTGAGAGTCGGTGAGTGAGGGGGGTCTGAGAGTCTGTGAGTGAGGGGGGACTGAGAGTCAGTGAGTGAGGGAGGACTGAGAGTCGGTGAGTGAGGGGGGACTGAGAGTCGGTGAGTGAGGGGGCCTGAGAGTCGGTGAGTGATGGGGACAAAGAGTCGGTGAGTGAGGGGGGACTGAGAGTCGGTGATTGAGGGGGGGACTGAGAGTCTGTGAGTGAGGGGGGACTGAGAGTCGGTGAGTGAGTGGGTACTGAGAGTCGGTGAGTGAGGGGGGACTGAGAGTCGATGAGTGAGGGGGGACTGAGAGTCGGTGAGTGAGGGGGACTGAGAGTCGGTGAGTGATGGGGGACTGAGAGTCTGTGAGTGAGGGGGGACTGAGAGGCGGTGAGTGAGTGGGGGCTGAGAGTCGGTGAGTGAGGGGATACTGAGGGTCGGTGAGTGAGGGAGGACTGAGAGTCGGTGAGTGAGGGGGGACTGAGAGTCGGGGAATGAGGGGGGACTGAGAGTGGGTGAGTGAGGGGGGACTGAGAGTGGGTGTATGAGGGGGGACTGAGAGTCGGTGAGTGAGGGGGACTGAGGGTCGGTGAGTGAGGGAGGACTGAGAGTCGGTGAGTGACGGGGGAATGAGAGTCGGTGAATGAGGGGGGACTGAGAGTCCTTAAGTGAGGGGAGAATGAAAGTCGGTGAGTGAGGGCGGACTGAGTGTCGGTGAGTGAGGGGGGACTGAGAGTGGGTGAGTGAGGGGGGACTGAGAGTGGGTGTGTGAGGGGGGACTGAGAGTCAGTGAGTGAGGGGTGACTGAGAGTCGGTGAGTGAGGGGGGACTGAGATTCGGTGAGTGAGGGGGGACTGAGAGTCGGTGAGTGAGGGGGCACTGAGAGTCGGTGAGTGAGGTGGGACTGAGAGTCGGTGAGTGAGGGGGGACTGAGATTCGGTGAGTGAGGGGGGACTGAGAGTCGGTGAGTGAGGGGGGACTGAGAGTCAGTGAGTGAGGGGGGACTGAGAGTCGGTGAGTGAGGGGGACTGAGAGTCGGTGAGTGAGGGATGCTGAGAGTCGGTGAGTGAGGGGGGACTGAGAGTCGGTGAGTGAGGGGGGACTGAGAGTCGGTGAGTGAGGGGGGACTGAGAGTCGGTGAGTGAGGGGGGACTGAGAGTCGGTGAGTGAGGGGGGACTGAGAGTCGGTGAGTGAGGGGGGACTGAGAGTCGGTGAGTGAGGGGGGACTGAGAATCGGTGAGTGAGGGGAGACTGAGAGTCGGTGAGTGTGGGGGGACTGAGAGTCGGTGAGTGAGGCGGGACTGATAGTCGGTGAGTGAGGGGGGACTGAGAGTCGGTGAGTGAGGGGGGACTGAAAGTCGGTGAGTGAGGGGGGACTGAGAGTCCGTGAGTGAGGGGGGACTGAGAGTCGGTGAGTGAGGCGGACTGAGAGTCCGTGAGTGAGGGGGGACTGAGAGTCGGTGAGTGAGGGGGACTGAGAGTCGGTGAGTGAGGGGGGACTGAGATTCGGTGAGTGAGGGGGGACTGAGAGTCGGTGAGTGTGGGGGGACTGAGAGGCGGTGAGTGAGGCGGGACTGATAGTCGGTGAGTGAGGGGGGACTGAGAGTCGGTGAGTGTGGGGGGACTGAGAGTCGGTGAGTGAGGCGGGACTGATAGTCGGTGAGTGAGGGGGGACTGAGAGTCGGTGAGTGAGGGGGGACTGAGAGTCGGTGAGTGAGGGGGACTGAGAGTCCGTGAGTGAGGGGGGACTGAGAGTCGGTGAGCGAGGGGGACTGAGAGTCGGTGAGTGAGGGGGGACTGAGAGTGGGTGTGTGAGGGGGGACTGAGAGTCGGTGAGTGAGGGGGACTCAGAGTGAGTGAGGGGGGACTGAGAGTCTGTGAGTGAGGGGGGACTGAGATTCGGTGAGTGAGGGGGGACTGAGAGTCGGTGAGTGACGGGGCACTGAGAGTCGGTGAGTGAGGGGGGACTGAGAGTCGGTGAGTGAGGGGGGACTGAGAGTCGGTGAGTGAGGGGGGACTGAGAGTCTGTGAGTGAGGGGGGACTGAGAGTCGGTGAGTGAGGCGGGACTGATAGTCGGTGAGTGAGGGGGGACTGAGAGTCGGTGAGTGAGGGGGGACTGAGAGTCGGTGAGTGAGGGGGGACTGAGAGTCCGTGAGTGAGGGGGGACTGAGAATCGGTGAGTGAGGGGAGACTGAGAGTCGGTGAGTGTGGGGGCACTGAGAGTCGGTGAGTGAGGCGGGACTGATAGTCGGTGAGTGAGGGGGGACTGAGAGTCGGTGAGTGAGGGGGGACTGAAAGTCGGTGAGTGAGGGGGGACTGAGAGTCCGTGAGTGAGGGGGGACTGAGAGTCGGTGAGTGAGGCGGACTGAGAGTCCGTGAGTGAGGGGGGACTGAGAGTCGGTGAGTGAGGGGGACTGAGAGTCGGTGAGTGAGGGGGGACTGAGATTCGGTGAGTGAGGGGGGACTGAGAGTCCGTGAGTGAGGGGGGACTGAGAATCGGTGAGTGAGGGGAGACTGAGAGTCGGTGAGTGTGGGGGGACTGAGAGTCGGTGAGTGAGGCGGGACTGATAGTCGGTGAGTGAGGGGGGACTGAGAGTCGGTGAGTGAGGGGGGACTGAAAGTCGGTGAGTGAGGGGGGACTGAGAGTCCGTGAGTGAGGGGGGACTGAGAGTCGGTGAGTGAGGCGGACTGAGAGTCCGTGAGTGAGGGGGGACTGAGAGTCGGTGAGTGAGGGGGACTGAGAGTCGGTGAGTGAGGGGGGACTGAGATTCGGTGAGTGAGGGGGGACTGAGAGTCGGTGAGTGTGGGGGGACTGAGAGGCGGTGAGTGAGGCGGGACTGATAGTCGGTGAGTGAGGGGGGACTGAGAGTCGGTGAGTGTGGGGGGACTGAGAGTCGGTGAGTGAGGCGGGACTGATAGTCGGTGAGTGAGGGGGGACTGAGAGTCGGTGAGTGAGGGGGGACTGAGAGTCGGTGAGTGAGGGGGACTGAGAGTCCGTGAGTGAGGGGGGACTGAGAGTCGGTGAGCGAGGGGGACTGAGAGTCGGTGAGTGAGGGGGGACTGAGAGTGGGTGTGTGAGGGGGGACTGAGAGTCGGTGAGTGAGGGGGACTCAGAGTGAGTGAGGGGGGACTGAGAGTCTGTGAGTGAGGGGGGACTGAGATTCGGTGAGTGAGGGGGGACTGAGAGTCGGTGAGTGACGGGGCACTGAGAGTCGGTGAGTGAGGGGGGACTGAGAGTCGGTGAGTGAGGGGGGACTGAGAGTCGGTGAGTGAGGGGGGACTGAGAGTCTGTGAGTGAGGGGGGACTGAGAGTCGGTGAGTGAGGCGGGACTGATAGTCGGTGAGTGAGGGGGGACTGAGAGTCGGTGAGTGAGGGGGGACTGAGAGTCGGTGAGTGAGGGGGGACTGAGAGTCCGTGAGTGAGGGGGGACTGAGAGTCGGTGAGTGAGGGGGACTGAGAGTCCGTGAGTGAGGGGGACTGAGGGTCAGTGAGTGAGGGAGGACTGAGAGTCGGTGAGTGAGGGGGGACTGAGAGTCGGTGAATGAGGGGGGACTGAGAGTCGGTGAGTGAGGGGGGACTGAGAGTCGGTGAGTGAGGGGGGACTGAGAGTCGGTGAGTGATGGGGACTGGGAGTCGGTGAGTGAGGGGGGACTGAGAGTCGGTGATTGAGGGGGGGACTGAGAGTCTGTGAGTGAGGGGGGACTGAGAATCGGTGAGTGAGGGGGGACTGAGAGTCGGTGAGTGAGGGGGGACTGAGAGTCGATGAGTGAGGGGGGACTGAGAGTCGGTGAGTGAGGGGGACTGAGAGTCGGTGAGTGAGGGGGGGCTGAGAGTCGGTGAGTGAGGGGATACTGAGGGTCGGTGAGTGAGGGAGGACTGAGAGTCGTGAGTGAGGGGGGACTGAGAGTCGGTGAATGAGGGGGGACTGAGAGTCGGTGAGTGAGGGGGGACTGAGAGTCGGTGAGTGAGGGGGGACTGAGAGTCGGTGAGTAAGGGGGGACTGAGAGTCGGTGAGTGAGGCGGGACTGATAGTCGGTGAGTGAGGGGGGACTGAGAGTCCGTGAGTGAGGGATACTGAGAGTCGGTCAGTGAGGGGGACGGAGGGTCGGTGAGTGAGGGGGGACTGAGAGTCGGTGAGTGAGGGGGGACTGAGAGTCGGTGAGTGAGGGGGGACTGAGAGTCGGTGAGTGAGGGGGGACTGAGAGTCGGTGAGTGAGGGGGGACTGAGAGTCGGTGAGTGAGGGGGGACTGAGAGTCGGTGAGTGAGGGGGGACTGAGAGTCAGTGAGTGAGGGGGGACTGAGAGTCGGTGAGTGAGGGGGGGCTGAGAGTCGGTGAGTGAGGGGATACTGAGGGTCGGTGAGTGAGGGAGGACTGAGAGTCGGTGAGTGAGGGGGTCTGAGAGTCGGTGAATGAGGGGGGACTGAGAGTCGGTGAGTGAGGGGGGACTGAGAGTCGGTGAGTGAGGGGGGACTGAGAGTCGGTGAGTAAGGGCTGACTGAGAGTCGGTGAGTGAGGGGGGACTGAGAGTCGGTGAGTGAGGGGGGACTGAGAGTCGGTGAGTGAGGGGGGACTGAGAGTCGGTGAGCGAGGGGGACTGAGGGTCGGTGAGTGAGGGAGGACTGAGAGTCGGTGAGTGACGGGGGACTGAGAGTCAGTGAATGAGGGGGGACTGAGAGTCGGTGAGTGAGGGGGGACTGAGAGTCGGTGAGTGAGGGGGGACTGAGAGTCGGTGAGTGAGGGGGGACTGAGAGTCCTTAAGTGAGGGGAGAATGAAAGTCGGTGAGTGAGGGCGGACTGAGTGTCGGTGAGTGAGGGGGGACTGAGAGTGGGTGAGTGAGGGGGGACTGAGAGTGGGTGTGTGAGGGGGGACTGAGAGTCGGTGAGTGAGGGGGGACTGAGAGTCGGTGAGTGAGGGATACTGAGAGTCGGTCAGTGAGGGGGACGGAGGGTCGGTGAGTGAGGGGGGACTGAGAGTCGGTGAGTGAGGGGGGACTGAGAGTCGGTGAGTGAGGGGGGACTGAGAGTCGGTGAGTGAGGGGGGACTGAGAGTCGGTGAGTGAGGGGGGACTGAGAGTCGGTGAGTGAGGGGGGACTGAGAGTCGGTGAGTGAGGGGGGACTGAGAGTCGGTGAGTGAGGGGGGACTGAGAATCGGTGAGTGAGGGGAGACTGAGAGTCGGTGAGTGTGGGGGGACTGAGAGTCGGTGAGTGAGGCGGGACTGATAGTCGGTGAGTGAGGGGGGACTGAGAGTCGGTGAGTGAGGGGGGACTGAGAGTCGGTGAGTGAGGGGGGACTGAGAGTCCGTGAGTGAGGGGGGACTGAGAGTCGGTGAGTGAGGCGGACTGAGAGTCCGTGAGTGAGGGGGGACTGAGAGTCGGTGAGTGAGGGGGACTGAGAGTCGGTGAGTGAGGGGGGACTGAGATTCGGTGAGTGAGGGGGGACTGAGAGTCGGTGAGTGTGGGGGGACTGAGAGTCGGTGAGTGAGGCGGGACTGATAGTCGGTGAGTGAGGGGGGACTGAGAGTCGGTGAGTGTGGGGGGACTGAGAGTCGGTGAGTGAGGCGGGACTGATAGTCGGTGAGTGAGGGGGGACTGAGAGTCGGTGAGTGAGGGGGGACTGAGAGTCGGTGAGTGAGGGGGACTGAGAGTCCGTGAGTGAGGGGGGACTGAGAGTCGGTGAGCGAGGGGGACTGAGAGTCGGTGAGTGAGGGGGGACTGAGAGTGGGTGTGTGAGGGGGGACTGAGAGTCGGTGAGTGAGGGGGACTCAGAGTGAGTGAGGGGGGACTGAGAGTCGGTGAGTGAGGGGGGACTGAGATTCGGTGAGTGAGGGGGGACTGAGAGTCGGTGAGTGAGGGGGCACTGAGAGTCGGTGAGTGAGGGGGGACTGAGAGTCGGTGAGTGAGGGGGGACTGAGAGTCGGTGAGTGAGGGGGGACTGAGAGTCTGTGAGTGAGGGGGGACTGAGAGTCGGTGAGTGAGGCGGGACTGATAGTCGGTGAGTGAGGGGGGACTGAGAGTCGGTGAGTGAGTGGGGACTGAGAGTCGGTGAGTGAGGGGGGACTGAGAGTCCGTGAGTGAGGGGGGACTGAGAGTCGGTGAGTGAGGGGGACTGAGATTCCGTGAGTGAGGGGGACTGAGGGTCAGTGAGTGAGGGAGGACTGAGAGTCGGTGAGTGAGGGGGGACTGAGAGTCGGTGAGTGAGGGGGGACTGAGAGTCGGTGAGTGAGGGGGGACTGAGAGTCGATGAGTGAGGGGGGACTGAGAGTCGGTGAGTGAGGGGGACTGAGAGTCGGTGAGTGAGGGGGGACTGAGAGTCGGTGAGTGAGGGGGTCTGTGAGTCGGTGAGTGAGGGGGGACTGAGAGTCGGTGAGTGAGGGGGACTGAGAGTCGGTGAGTGAGGGGGGACTGAGAGTCTGTGAGTGAGGGGGGACTGAGAGTCGGTGAGTGAGGGGGACTGAGAGTCGGTGAGTGAGGGATACTGAGAGTCGGTGAGTGAGGGGGGGACTGAGAGTCGGTGAGTGAGGGGGGACTGAGAGTCGGTGAGTGAGGGGGGACTGAGAGTCGGTGAGTGAGGGGGGACTGAGAGTCGGTGAGTGAGGGGGGACTGAGAGTCGGTGAGTGAGGGGGGACTGAGAGTCGGTGAGTGAGGGGGGACTGAGAATCGGTGAGTGAGGGGAGACTGAGAGTCGGTGAGTGTGGGGGGACTGAGAGTCGGTGAGTGAGGCGGGACTGATGGTGAGTGAGGGGGGACTGAGAGTCGGTGAGTGAGGGGGGACTGAGAGTCGGTGAGTGAGGGGGGACTGAGAGTCCGTGAGTGAGGGGGGACTGAGAGTCGGTGAGTGAGGCGGACTGAGAGTCCGTGAGTGAGGGGGGACTGAGAGTCGGTGAGTGAGGGGGACTGAGAGTCGGTGAGTGAGAGGGGACTGAGATTCGGTGAGTGAGGGGGGACTGAGAGTCGGTGAGTGTGGGGGGACTGAGAGTCGGTGAGTGAGGCGGGACTGATCGTCGGTGAGTGAGGGGGGACTGAGAGTCGGTGAGTGTGGGGGGACTGAGAGTCGGTGAGTGAGGCGGGACTGATAGTCGGTGAGTGAGGGGGGACTGAGAGTCGGTGAGTGAGGGGGGACTGAGAGTCGGTGAGTGAGGGGGACTGAGAGTCCGTGAGTGAGGGGGGACTGAGAGTCGGTGAGCGAGGGGGACTGAGAGTCGGTGAGTGAGAGGGGACTGAGAGTGGGTGTGTGAGGGGGGACTGAGAGTCGGTGAGTGAGGGGGACTCAGAGTGAGTGAGGGGGGACTGAGAGTCGGTGAGTGAGGGGGGACTGAGATTCGGTGAGTGAGGGGGGACTGAGAGTCGGTGAGTGAGGGGGCACTGAGAGTCGGTGAGTGAGGGGGGACTGAGAGTCGGTGAGTGAGGGGGGACTGAGAGTCGGTGAGTGAGGGGGGACTGAGAGTCCGTGAGTGAGGGGGGACTGAGAGTCGGTGAGTGAGGGGGACTGAGAGTCCGTGAGTGAGGGGGACTGAGGGTCAGTGAGTGAGGGAGGACTGAGAGTCGGTGAGTGAGGGGGGACTGAGAGTCGGTGAATGAGGGGGGACTGAGAGTCGGTGAGTGAGGGGGTACTGAGAGTCGGTGAGTGAGGGGGGACAGAGAGTCGGTGAGTGATGGGGACAGGGAGTCGGTGAGTGAGGGGGGACTGAGAGTCGGTGATTGAGGGGGGGACTGAGAGTCTGTGAGTGAGGGGGGCTGAGAGTCGGTGAGTGAGGGGGGACTGAGAGTCGGTGAGTGAGGGGGGACTGAGAGTCGATGAGTGAGGGGGGACTGAGAGTCGGTGAGTGAGGGGGACTGAGAGTCGGTGAGTGATGGGGGACTGAGAGTCTGTGAGTGAGGGGGGACTGAGAGGCGGTGAGTGAGGGGGGGCTGAGAGTCGGTGAGTGAGGGGATACTGAGGGTCGGTGAGTGAGGGAGGACTGAGAGTCGGTGAGTGAGGGGGGACTGAGAGTCGGTGAATGAGGGGGGACTGAGAGTCGGTGAGTGAGGGGGGACTGAGAGTCGGTGAGTGAGGGGGGACTGAGAGTCGGTGAGTAAGGGGGGACTGAGAGTCGGTGAGTGAGGGGGGACTGAGAGTCGGTGAGTGAGGGGGGACTGAGAGTCGGTGAGTGAGGGGGGACTGAGAGTCGGTGAGCGAGGGGGACTGAGGGTCGGTGAGTGAGGGAGGACTGAGAGTCGGTGAGTGATGGGGGACTGAGAGTCAGTGAATGAGGGGGGACTGAGAGTCGGTGAGTGAGGGGGGACTGCGAGTCGGTGAGTGAGGGGGGACTGAGAGTCCTTAAGTGAGGGGAGAATGAAAGTCGGTGAGTGAGGGCGGACTGAGTGTCGGTGAGTGAGGGGGGACTGAGAGTAGGTGAGTGAGGGGGGACTGAGAGTGGGTGTGTGAGGGGGGACTGAGAGTCGGTGAGTGAGGGGGGACTGAGAGTCGGTGAGTGAGGGATACTGAGAGTCGGTCAGTGAGGGGGACTGAGGGTCGGTGAGTGAGGGGGGACTGAGAGTCGGTGAGTGAGGGGGGACTGAGAGTCTGTGAGTGAGGGGGGACTGAGAGTCGGTGAGTGAGGGGGGGACTGAGAGTCGGTGAGTGAGGGGGGACTGAGAGTCGGTGAGTGAGGGGGGACTGAGAGTCGGTGAGTGAGGGGGGACTGAGAGTCAGTGAGTGAGGGCGGACTGAGAGTCGGTGAGTGAGGGGGACTGAGAGTCGGTGAGTGAGGGGGGACTGAGAGTCGGTGAGTGAGGGGGGACTGTGAGTCGGTGAGTGAGGGGGGACTGAGAGTCGGTGAGTGAGGGGGACTGAGAGTCGGTGAGTGAGGGGGGACTGAGAGTCTGTGAGTGAGGGGGGACTGAGAGTCTGTGAGTGAGGGGGGACTGAGAGTCGGTGAGTGAGGCGGAAATGATAGTCGGTGAGTGAGGGGGGACTGAGAGTCGATGAGTGAGGGGGGACTGAGAGTCGGTGAGTGAGGGGGTACTGAGAGTCCGTGAGTGAGGGGGGACTGAGAGTCGGTGAGTGAGGGGGACTGAGAGTCCGTGAGTGAGGGGGGACTGAGAGTCTGTGAGTGAGGGGGGACTGAGAGTCGGTGAGTGAGGGGGGACTGAGAGTCGGTGAGTGAGGGGGGACTGAGAGTCGATGAGTGAGGGGGGACTGAGAGTCGGTGAGTGAGGGGGACTGAGAGTCGGTGAGTGATGGTGGACTGAGAGTCTGTGAGTGAGGGGGGACTGAGAGTCGGTGAGTGAGGGGATACTGAGAGTCGGTGAGTGAGGGGGAACTGAGAGTCGGTGGGTGAGGGGGACTGAGAGTCGGTGAGTGAGGGGGACTGAGGGTCGGTGAGTGAGGGAGGACTGAGAGTCGGTGAGTGAGGGGGGACTGAGAGTCGGTGAATGAGGGGGGACTGAGAGTCGGTGAGTGAGGGGGGACTGAGAGTTGGTGAGTGAGGGGGGACTGAGAGTCGGTGAGTGAGGGGGGACTGAGAGTCGGTGAGTGAGGGGGGACTGAGAGTCCGTGAGTGAGGGGGGACTGAGAATCGGTGAGTGAGGGGGACTGAGAGTCCGTGAGTGAGGGGGGACTGAGAGTCTGTGAGTGAGGGGGTACTGAGAGTCGGTGAGTGAGGGGGGACTGAGAGTCGGTGAGTGAGGGGGGACTGAGAGTCGATGAGTGAGGGGGGACTGAGAGTCGGTGAGTGAGGGGGACTGAGAGTCGGTGAGTGATGGTGGACTGAGAGTCTGTGAGTGAGGGGGGACTGAAAGTCGGTGAGTGAGGGGATACTGAGAGTCGGTGAGTGAGGGGGAACTGAGAGTCGGTGAGTGAGGGGGACTGAGAGTCGGTGAGTGAGGGGGACTGAGGGTCGGTGAGTGAGGGAGGACTGAGAGTCGGTGAGTGAGGGGGGACTGAGAGTCGGTGAATGAGGGGGGACTGAGTGTCGGTGAGTGAGGTGGGGCTGAGAGTTGGTGAGTGAGGGGGGACTGAGAGTCGGTGAGTGAGGGGGGACTGAGAGTCGGTGAGTGAGGGGGACTGAGGGTCGGTGAGTGAGGGAGGACTGAGAGTCGGTGAGTGACGGGGGACTGAGAGTCGGTGAGTGAGGCGGGACTGAGTGTCTGTGAGTGAGGGGGGACTGAGAGTCAGTGAGTGATGGGGGGACTGAGAGTCGGTGGGTGAGGGGGGACTGAGATTATGAGTGAGGGGGGACTTAGTCGGTGAGTGAGGTGGGACTGAGAGTCGGTGAGTGAGGGGGGACTGAGAGTCGGTGAGTGAGGGGGGACTGAGAATCGGTGAGTGAGGGGGGACTGAGAATCGGTGAGTGAGGGGGGACTGAGAATCGGTGAGTGAGGGGGGACTGAGAGTCGGTGAGTGAGGGGGGACTGAGAGTCGGTGGGTGAGGGGGGACAGAGATTGTGAGCGAGGCGGGGCTGAGAGTCGGTGAGCGAGGCGGGACTGATGTCGTTGAGTGAGGGGGGACTGACAGTCGTTGAGTGAGGGGGGACCGAGAGTCGGTGAGTGAGGGGGGACCGAGAGTCGATGAGTGAGGGGGGACCGAGAGTCGGGGAGTGAGGGGGGACCGAGAGTCGGTGAGTGAGGGGGGACTGAGAGTCGGTGAATGAGGGGGGACTGAGAGTCGGTGAGTGAGGGGGGACTGAGAGTCGGTGAGTGAGGGGGGACTGAGAGTCGGTGAGTAAGGGGGGACTGAGAGTCGGTGAGTGAGGGGGGACTGAGAGTCGGTGAGTGAGGGGGGACTGAGAGTCGGTGAGTGAGGGGGGACTGAGAGTCGGTGAGCGAGGGGGACTGAGGGTCGGTGAGTGAGGGAGGACTGAGAGTCGGTGAGTGATGGGGGACTGAGAGTCAGTGAATGAGGGGGGACTGAGAGTCGGTGAGTGAGGGGGGACTGCGAGTCGGTGAGTGAGGGGGGACTGAGAGTCCTTAAGTGAGGGGAGAATGAAAGTCGGTGAGTGAGGGCGGACTGAGTGTCGGTGAGTGAGGGGGGACTGAGAGTAGGTGAGTGAGGGGGGACTGAGAGTGGGTGTGTGAGGGGGGACTGAGAGTCGGTGAGTGAGGGGGGACTGAGAGTCGGTGAGTGAGGGATACTGAGAGTCGGTCAGTGAGGGGGACTGAGGGTCGGTGAGTGAGGGGGGACTGAGAGTCGGTGAGTGAGGGGGGACTGAGAGTCTGTGAGTGAGGGGGGACTGAGAGTCGGTGAGTGAGGGGGGACTGAGAGTCGGTGAGTGAGGGGGGACTGAGAGTCGGTGAGTGAGGGGGGACTGAGAGTCGGTGAGTGAGGGGGGACTGAGAGTCAGTGAGTGAGGGCGGACTGAGAGTCGGTGAGTGAGGGGGACTGAGAGTCGGTGAGTGAGGGGGGACTGAGAGTCGGTGAGTGAGGGGGGACTGTGAGTCGGTGAGTGAGGGGGGACTGAGAGTCGGTGAGTGAGGGGGACTGAGAGTCGGTGAGTGAGGGGGGACTGAGAGTCTGTGAGTGAGGGGGGACTGAGAGTCTGTGAGTGAGGGGGGACTGAGAGTCGGTGAGTGAGGCGGAAATGATAGTCGGTGAGTGAGGGGGGACTGAGAGTCGATGAGTGAGGGGGGACTGAGAGTCGGTGAGTGAGGGGGTACTGAGAGTCCGTGAGTGAGGGGGGACTGAGAGTCGGTGAGTGAGGGGGACTGAGAGTCCGTGAGTGAGGGGGGACTGAGAGTCTGTGAGTGAGGGGGGACTGAGAGTCGGTGAGTGAGGGGGGACTGAGAGTCGGTGAGTGAGGGGGGACTGAGAGTCGATGAGTGAGGGGGGACTGAGAGTCGGTGAGTGAGGGGGACTGAGAGTCGGTGAGTGATGGTGGACTGAGAGTCTGTGAGTGAGGGGGGACTGAGAGTCGGTGAGTGAGGGGATACTGAGAGTCGGTGAGTGAGGGGGAACTGAGAGTCGGTGGGTGAGGGGGACTGAGAGTCGGTGAGTGAGGGGGACTGAGGGTCGGTGAGTGAGGGAGGACTGAGAGTCGGTGAGTGAGGGGGGACTGAGAGTCGGTGAATGAGGGGGGACTGAGAGTCGGTGAGTGAGGGGGGACTGAGAGTTGGTGAGTGAGGGGGGACTGAGAGTCGGTGAGTGAGGGGGGACTGAGAGTCGGTGAGTGAGGGGGGACTGAGAGTCCGTGAGTGAGGGGGGACTGAGAATCGGTGAGTGAGGGGGACTGAGAGTCCGTGAGTGAGGGGGGACTGAGAGTCTGTGAGTGAGGGGGTACTGAGAGTCGGTGAGTGAGGGGGGACTGAGAGTCGGTGAGTGAGGGGGGACTGAGAGTCGATGAGTGAGGGGGGACTGAGAGTCGGTGAGTGAGGGGGACTGAGAGTCGGTGAGTGATGGTGGACTGAGAGTCTGTGAGTGAGGGGGGACTGAAAGTCGGTGAGTGAGGGGATACTGAGAGTCGGTGAGTGAGGGGGAACTGAGAGTCGGTGAGTGAGGGGGACTGAGAGTCGGTGAGTGAGGGGGACTGAGGGTCGGTGAGTGAGGGAGGACTGAGAGTCGGTGAGTGAGGGGGGACTGAGAGTCGGTGAATGAGGGGGGACTGAGTGTCGGTGAGTGAGGTGGGGCTGAGAGTTGGTGAGTGAGGGGGGACTGAGAGTCGGTGAGTGAGGGGGGACTGAGAGTCGGTGAGTGAGGGGGACTGAGGGTCGGTGAGTGAGGGAGGACTGAGAGTCGGTGAGTGACGGGGGACTGAGAGTCGGTGAGTGAGGCGGGACTGAGTGTCTGTGAGTGAGGGGGGACTGAGAGTCAGTGAGTGATGGGGGGACTGAGAGTCGGTGGGTGAGGGGGGACTGAGATTATGAGTGAGGGGGGACTTAGTCGGTGAGTGAGGTGGGACTGAGAGTCGGTGAGTGAGGGGGGACTGAGAGTCGGTGAGTGAGGGGGGACTGAGAATCGGTGAGTGAGGGGGGACTGAGAATCGGTGAGTGAGGGGGGACTGAGAATCGGTGAGTGAGGGGGGACTGAGAGTCGGTGAGTGAGGGGGGACTGAGAGTCGGTGGGTGAGGGGGGACAGAGATTGTGAGCGAGGCGGGGCTGAGAGTCGGTGAGCGAGGCGGGACTGATGTCGTTGAGTGAGGGGGGACTGACAGTCGTTGAGTGAGGGGGGACCGAGAGTCGGTGAGTGAGGGGGGACCGAGAGTCGATGAGTGAGGGGGGACCGAGAGTCGGGGAGTGAGGGGGGACCGAGAGTCGGGGAGTGAGGGGGGACTGAGAGTCGGTGAATGAGGGGGGACTGAGAGTCGGTGAGTGAGGGGGGACTGAGAGTCGGTGAGTGAGGGGGGACTGAGAGTCGGTGAGTAAGGGGGGACTGAGAGTCGGTGAGTGAGGGGGGACTGAGAGTCGGTGAGTGAGGGGGGACTGAGAGTCGGTGAGTGAGGGGGGACTGAGAGTCGGTGAGCGAGGGGGACTGAGGGTCGGTGAGTGAGGGAGGACTG
>NW_028226849.1:0-24088 GCF_052327205.1 Somniosus microcephalus
GCTACGAAGGCCAACATACCATTTGCCTCCTTAACCGCCTGCTGCACCTGCGTGCTTACCTTCAGCGACTGGTGCACAAGGACACCCAGGTCTCGTCGCACTTCCCCTTCTCCCAATCTATTGCCGTTCAGATAATAATCTGTCTTGCTGATGATGCCATGAGCAGTTTTCATTTATGTTATGCATTGAGCAGTCTACTGAAAGCGAAGGGCACTGAGTGCAGGGTGTTCAACATTTAGGAAGGACAGACAAAAAGGAAAAGGAGGTGGCGTAGCACTGTTAATAAGGGATGAGGTCGGTACAGTAAAGATAAAAGATCTCGGCTCGGCAGATCGTGATGTAGAACTGGAATCAGTTTGGGTGGAGTTAAGAAACAGCAAAGGGCGGAAAACATTGGTGGGAGTCGTGTATAGGCCACTAAACAGTAATGGTAATGCAGGGCACAGTATCAATCAAGAGATTAGAAGTGCATGTAACAAGGGCAATACGGTAATCATGGGGGACTTTCATCTACATATTGACTGGGCAAATCAAATTACCACTAATGGTGTGGAGGACGAATTCTTGGAATGCATGCGAGATGGGTTCCTGGATCAGTATGTGGAGGAACCAACCAGGGAACAGGCTATTCTGGACCTGGTACTGTGTAATGAGAAAGGGCTAATCAATAATCTTGTGGTAAAGGGGCCTTTAGGGACAAGTGACCGTAATATGATTGAATTTTACATTAAGTTTGAGAGTGATGTAGTCCAATCTGAAACTAAGGTCTTCAATCTAAACAGAGGAAACTACAAGGGTATGAGGGACAAGTTGGCCATGGTAGATTGGGAGACGACACTAAAAGGTATGAAGGTGGACAAACAATGGCTAACATTCAAGGAAATAATGCATAATTTGCAACAAACATATATTCCTCTAGGGCATAAAAACCCAAAAGGAAAAGTGATCCAACCATGGCTAACAAAAGAAATTAAAGCTAGCATTAAGTCAAAGGAGGAAGCTTATAAAGTTGCCAGAAAAAGCGGTCAGCCTGAGGATTGGGATCTTTTTAGAAATCAGCAAAGGGGGACCAAGAAATTGATAAAGAAAGGGAAAATGGAATATGAGCACAAACTAGCGAAAAATATAAAAACGGATTGTAAAAGCTTCTCTAGGTATGTGAAAAGGAAAAGACTGGCCAAGGTAAATGTAGGTCCTTTACAGTCAGAGACAGGAGAATTTATAATGGGGAATGAGGAAATGGCAGAGAAATTAAATAAATACTTTGTTTCTGTCTTCACGGAGGAAGACACAAAAAACCTCCCAGAAATACGAGAAAACCAAGGGTGTGGCGAGAATGAGGAACTTAAAGAAATCATTAGTAAAAAAACACAGTACGAGCAAAATTAATGGGACTAAAAGTCGATAAATCCCAAGGACCGGATGACCTACATCCTAATGTTTTGAAAGAGGTGGCCATTGGGATAGTGGACGCATTGGTTGTCATCTTCCAAAATTTTATAGATTCTGGAACGGTTCCTGCAGATTGGAGGATAGCAAATGTAACCCCGTTATTTAAGAAGTGAGGGAGAGAGAAAACGGGGAACTACAAACCTGTTAGCCTCACATCAGTAGTTGGGAAAATGCTGGAATCTACTATAAAGGATGCAATAACTGGGCACTTAGAAACTAATAGTAAGATTGGGCAGAGTCAACCTGGATTTATGAAAGGGAAATCCTGTTTGACAAACCTATTGGAGTTCTTTGAGGATGTAACTAGTGGAGTAGACAAAGGGGAACCAGTAGATGTGGTGTATCTGGATTTTCAGAAGGCCTTCAATAAGGTCCCACACAAGAGGTTGGTGAACAAAATTAGGGCACATGGAATTGGGGGTAATCACAGAAACCCCACAGTGCACATAGAGGCCATTTCGGCCCATCGAGCCTGCACCGACACATATCCCACCCTATCCCTGTAACCCCACGCATTTAATCCCCCTAATACTAAGGGTCAATTTATCATAGCCAATACACTAGCATGGATTGAGAATTGGTTAACAGACAGAAAACAAAGAGTAAGGATAAACGGGTCTTTTTCAGGATGGCAGGCTGTGACTAGTGGGGTACCGCAAGGATCGGTGCTTGGGCCCCAGCTATTCACAATCTATATCAATGATTTGGATGAAGGGACTAAATGTAACATTTCCAAATTTGCTGATGATACAAAGCTAGGTGGCAGTGTCAGTTGCGAAGAGGATGTGAAGAGGCTTCAAGGGGATCTCGACAGGCTCAGTGAGTGGGCGAGAACATGGCAGATGGAATATAATGTGGATAAATGTGAAGTTATTCACTTTGGTAGAAAAAACAGAAAGGCAGAGTATTTCCTAAATGGTGAAAGATTGGGGAATGCAGATGCTCAAAGGGACCTGGGTGTCCTTGTACATGAGTCACTGAAAGTGAATGTGCAGGTGCAGCAAGCCATTAGGAAGGCAAATGGTATGCTGGCCTTCATTACAAGAGGGTTTGAGTACAGGAGTAAAGAAGTCTTACTCCAATTATATAGGGCCTTGGTGAGACCACACCTGGAGTACTGTGTACAATTTTAGTCTCCTTACCTAAGGAAGGATATACTTGCCATAGAGGGAGTGCAACGAAGGTTCACGAGACTGATTCCTGGGAATGCGGGACTTTCGTACAAGAAGAGATTGAGTAAACTAGGCCTGTATTCTCTTGAATTCAGAAGAATGAGAGGGGATCTCATTGAAGCATACAAAATGATTACAGGGCTTGATAGGGTGGATGCTGGGAGAATGTTTCCCTTGGCTGAGGAGTCTAGAACCAGGGGCCACAGCCTCAGGATAAAGGGTCGGCCATTCAGGACTGAGATGAGAAGACATTTCTTCACACACAGGGTGGTGAATCTTTGGAATTCTCTACCCCAGAGGGCTGTGGAGGCTCAGTCATTGGGTATATTCAAAACAGAAGTTGATAGATTTCTGACTAGTAAAGGGCATCAAGGGATATGGCGATCAGGCCGGTGAATGCAGTTGAGGCAGAAGATCAGCCATGATCTCATTGAATGGCAGAGCAGGCTCGAGGGGCCGAATGGCCGACTCCTGCTCCTACTTCTTACGTAGGGTGTTTAATGCAGGGTGGTGTTTAATGCTGGCTGACATGAATCAGTCATTCATGTGGAAATGACTTATGAAATAATACTGAGCAGCCTGCGGGTGGCGCTGTCCAGGGAGAGTATAAATACTTGGGCACGGGCCCAGCTTGTGCAGGACATTCTTTAACAAGAACTAGTGAAGGACACAACTAGACCTCCATGTTGTAAAACAGTTGATTAAAGCCTTGTTTACTACTCAGACCGAGTGCCGAGTAGTTTTCTTACTTCGCAGGGCATTTAATGCAGGGTGTTTAATGCAGGGCGCTGAATGCAGGGTGCAGACTGTTTAATGCAGGGTGCTGAATGCAGGGTGTTTAATGCAGGGTGCAGTGTGTTTAATGCAGGGTGCAGACTGTTTAATGCAGGGTGCTGAATGCAGGGTGTTTAATGCAGGGTGCAGGGTGTTTAATGCAGGGTGCAGGGTGTTTAATGCAGGGTGCAGACTGTTTAATGCAGGGTGTTTAATGCAGGGTGCAGGGCGCTGAATGCAGGGTGTTTAATGCAGGGTGCAGACTGTTTAATGCAGGGTGCTGAATGCAGTGTGTTTAATGCAGGGTGCAGACTGTTTAATGCAGGGTGCAGGTCGCTGAATGCAGGGTGTTTAATGCAGGATGCAGACTGTTGAATGCAGACTGTTGAATGCAGGGTGCTGAATGCAGGGCGCAGACTAATGCAGGGTGCAGTGTGTTTAATGCAGGGTGTTTATTGCAGAGTGTTTAATGCAGGATGCAGTGTGTTTAATGCAGGGTATTTATTGCAGTGTTTAATGCAGGATGCAGTGTGTTTAATGCAGGGTGTTTAATGCAGGATGCAGTATTTAATGCAGTGTGTTTATTGCAGTGCGTTTAATGCAGGGTGCAGTGTGTTTAATGCAGGGTGCAGTGTGTTTAATGCAGGGTGTTTAATGCAGGATGCAGTGTGTTTAATGCAGGGTGTTGGGTGCAGGGTGTTTAATGCAGAGTATTTATTGCAGGGTGTTTATTGCAGTGTGCAGTCTGTTTAATCCAAGATGCAGTGTGTTTAATGCAGTGTTTAATGCAGGGTGCAGTGTGTTTAATGCAGGATGCAGAGTGCAGTCTGTTTAATGCAGAGTGTTTAATGCAGGATGCAGTCTGTTTAATGCAGTGTGTTTAATGCAGGGTGCAGTGTTGGATGCAGAGTGCAGTCTGTTTAATGCAGTGTGTTTAATGCAGGGTGCAGTGTGTTGGATGCAGAGTGCAGTCTGTTTAATGCAAGGTGCAGAGTGTTTTAATGCAGGATGCAGTGTGTTTAATGCAGGGTGTTTCACGCGGGGGGCGTTGTGCTGAGCGCTCGCTCTGTCCCGCAGTGCTGGGTGTTTGGGGTGATTTTGCTCACTCACTCACTCACTCACCCATTGCAGGATCTTGATGAAGCCCAGGGGTTCCTTGGCGACGCGGAAGGAGCCGCCGGCCACGATCTGCGGGGAGACAGAGAGAGAGGCGGTGAGTGAGCACAGGCTGTGCTGGGTTGGCCCGGGTTATCCCCCATCCCCGGGCCCGGCCTTACCTGGTTGACGATCTCCATCTCCTCTGCTGCTGCTGCTGCGGGGCAACGCGCTGCGCAATGACGTCACCTGGAGAAGCCGGCTCCTGACGTCAAGCGGGCAGCCTGCTCTCAACGTCATGACGTCTTCCAGCGATAGCTCCGCCCCTTCTACTCAACGACCTGACGTCTTCTAGGAACAGCCCCGCCCCCCACTTGACGACGTCATCTGCGAACAGTCCCGCCCACTCGCCTCAACGACCTGACGTCATACAGCAATAGCCCCGCCCCCTACTTGACGTTCTGACGTCATACAGGAGCAGATCCGCCCCCTCACTCGACTTGACGTCTTGACGTCATCTGGGAACTGTTCCGCCCGCTCGCCTCAACGTCTTGACGTCATCCAGAATCTGCACCGCCCGCCTAGCCTCAACGTCTTGACGTCATCCTGACGGCCGCCGAGGGCAGGAGGTGGTGAGATTTAAATGGCGGCTCCGAGGGGGAAGCGGGAGCGACAGAGGAGGCTTTCTGGTGTCACGGGGCGGGATGTGTGTCTGTGTGAATAAAAAACACCCCGAGCCGCCTTCCTTACACACCCCCCGGCTCACTGCCCTGGACCGGGGGAGATGGTCGCTGAGGTGGGCGGGAGGCGGCAGCGGCTCTACCAGGGAAGGCCGCGCCCGTTACCAGGGGCAACCGGCTCTACCAGGGAAGGCCGCGCCCGTTACCAGGGGCAACCGAGAGGGGGTGGTGAACAGCGCATGCGCCGCGCTCCTGGCACCGGCCCGCTGGAGGCGGCACAGCCGCCATCTTTGGTCCTGGCGGCAGTGCCCCCTCTGAACATTATAGAGAATAGCAGCCCCTGTGCATATTATAGGGAATAGCAGCTCCTGTCTATATTATAGGGAATAGCAGCCCCTGTGTATATTATAGAGACTAGCAGCCCCTGTGTATATTATAGGGAATAGCAGCCCCTGTGTATATTATAGGGAATAGCAGCCCCTGTGTATGTTATAGGGAATAGCAGCCCCTGTGTATATTATAGGGAATAGCAGCCCCTGTGTATATTATAGGGAATAGCAGCCCCTGTGTATATTATAGGGAATAGCAGCCCCTGTGTATATTATAGGGAATAGCAGGCTCTGTGTATATTAGAGAATAGCAGCCCCTGTGTATATTATAGGGAATAGCAGCCCCTGTGTATATTAGAGAATAGCAGCCCCTGTGTATATTATAGGGAATAGCAGCCCCTGTGTATATTATAGGGAATAGCAGGCCCTGTGTATATTATAGGGAATAGCAGGCTCTGTGTATATTATAGGGAATAGCAGCCCCTGTGTATATTATAGAGAATAGCAGCCCCTGTGTATATTATAGAGAATAGCAGCCCCTGTGTATATTACAGAGAATAGCAGCCCCTGTGTATATTATAGGGAATAGCAGCTCCTGTGTATATTATAGAGAATAGCAGCCCCTGTGTATAGTTTAGGGAATAGCAGCCCCTGTGTATATTATAGGGAATAGCAGCCCCTGTGTATATTATAGAGAATAGCAGCCCCTGTGTATATTACAGAGAATAGCAGCCCCTGTGTATATTATAGGGAATAGCAGCTCCTGTGTATATTATAGAGAATAGCAGCCCCTGTGTATATTATAGGGAATAGCAGCCCCTGTGTATATTATAGGGAATAGCAGCCCCTGTGTATATTATAGAGAATAGCAGCCCCTGTATATATTATAGGGAATAGCAGCCCCTGTGTATATTAGAGGATAGCAGCCCCTGTGTATATTTTATGGGGAATAGCAGCCCCTGTGTATATTTTATAGGGAATAGCAGCCCCTGTGTATATTATAGGGAATAGCAGCCCCTGTGTATATTAAAGAGAATAGCAGCCCCTGTGTATATTATAGGGAATAGCAGCCCCTGTGTATATTATAGGGAATAGCAGCCCCTGGGTATATTATAGGGAATAGCAGCCCCTGTGTATATTATAGGGAATAGCAGCCCCTGTGTATATTATAGGGAATAGCAGCCCCTGTGTATATTATACAGAATAGCAGCCCCTGTGTATATTACAGGGAATAGCAGCCCCTGTGTATATTATAGAGAATAGCAGCCCCTGTGTATATTATACAGAATAGCAGCCCCTGTGTATATTATAGAGAATAGCAGCCCCTGTGTATATTATACAGAATAGCAGCCCCTGTGTATATTATACAGAATAGCAGCCCCTGTGTATATTACAGGGAATAGCAGCCCCTGTGTATATTATAGAGAACAGCAGCCCCTGTGTATATTATAGGGAATAGCAGCCCCTGTGTATATTATAGGGAATAGCAGCCCCTGTGTATATTAGAGAATAGCAGCCCCTGTGTATATTATAGGGAACAGCAGCCCCTGTGTATATTATAGGGAATAGCAGCCCGTGTATATTAGAGAATAGCAGCCCCTGTGTATATTTTGTAGGGAATAGCAGCCCCTGTGTATATTATAGAGAATAGCAGCCCCTGTGCATATTACAGGGAATAGCAGCCCCTGTGTATATTATAGGGAATAGCAGCCCCTGTGTATATTATAGAGAATAGCAGCCCCTGTGTATATTATAGGGAACAGCAGCCCCTGTGTATATTATAGGGAATAGCAGCCCCTGTGTATATTATAGAGAATAGCAGCCCCTGTGTATATTATAGGGAATAGCAGCCCCTGTGTATATTATAGAGAATAGCAGCCCCTGTGTATATTATAGGGAATAGCAGCCCCTGTGCATATTATAGAAAATAGCAGCCCGTGTGTATATTAGAGAATAGCAGCCCCTGTGTATATTATAGAGAATAGCAGCCCCTGTGCATATTGTAGAAAATAGCAGCCCCTGTGTATATTATAGGGAATAGCAGCCCCTGTGTATATTATAGAGAATAGCAGCCCCTGTGTATATTATAGGGAATAGCAGCCCCTGTGTACATTATAGGGAATAGCAGCCCCTGTGTATATTAGGGAATAGCAGCCCCTGTATATATTATAGAGAATAGCAGCCCCTGTGTATATTATAGAGAATAGCAGCCCCTGTGCATATTACAGATAATAGCAGCCCCTGTGCATATTATAGAGAATAGCAGCCCCTGTGTATATTATAGAGAATAGCAGCCCCTGTGCATATTATAGGGAATAGCAGCCCCTGTGTATATTATAGAGAATAGCAGCCCCTGTGCATATTATAGGGAATAGCAGCCCCTGTGTATATTATAGAGAATAGCAGCCCCTGTGTATATTATAGGGAATAGCAGCCCCTGTGTATATTAGAGAATAGCAGCCGCTGTGTATATTATAGAGAATAGCAGCCCCTGTGTATATTATAGAGAATAGCAGCCCCTGTGTATATTATAGGGAATAGCAGCCCCTGTGTATATTAGAGAATAGCAGCCCCTGTGTATATTATAGGGAATAGCAGCTCCTGTGTATATTATAGGGAATAGCAGCCCCTGTGTATATTATAGGGAATAGCAGCTCCTGTGTTTTTTATAGAGAATAGCAGCCCCTGTGTATATTATAGGGAATAGCAGCCCCTGTGTATATTATAGAGAATAGCAGCCCCTGTGTATATTATAGAGAATAGCAGCCCCTGTGTATATTATAGAGAATAGCAGCCCCTGTGTATATTATAGAGAATAGCAGCCCCTGTGTATATTATGGGGAATAGCAGCCCCTGTGTATATTATAGGGAATAGCAGCCCCTGTGTGTATTATAGAGAATAGCAGCCCCTGTGTTTATTATAGGGAATAGCAGCCCCTGTGTATATTGTAGGGAATAGCAGCCCCTGTGTATATTAGAGAATAGCAGCCCCTGTGCATATTACAGAAAATAGCAGCCCGTGTGTATATTATAGAGAATAGCAGCCCCTGTGTACATTATAGGGAATAGCAGCCCCTGTGTATATTATAGGGAATAGCAGCCCCTGTGTATATTATAGAGAATAGCAGCCCCTGTGTATATTATAGAGAACAGCAGCCCCTGTGTATATTATAGCGAACAGCAGCCCCTGTGTATATTATAGAGAATAGCAGCCCCTGTGTATATTATAGAGAATAGCAGCCCCTGTGTATATTATAGAGAATAGCAGCCCCTGTGTATATTATAGGGAATAGCAGCCCCAGTGTATATTATAGGGAATAGCAGCCCCTGTGTATATTATAGAGAATAGCAGCCCCTGTGTATATTATAGAGAACAGCAGCCCCTGTGTATATTATAGGGAATAGCAGCTCCTGTGTATATTATAGAGAATAGCAGCCCCTGTGCATATTAGAGAATAGCAGCCCCTGTGTATATTATAGAGAACAGCAGCCCCTGTGTATATTATAGAGAATAGCAGCCCCTGTGTGTATTATAGAGAATAGCAGCCCCTGTGTATATTATAGAGAACAGCAGCCCCTGTGTATATTATAGAGAACAGCAGCCCCTGTGTATATTATAGAGAACAGCAGCCCCTGTGTATATTATAGAGAACAGCAGCCCCTGTGTATATTATAGAGAACAGCAGCCCCTGTGTATATTATAGAGAACAGCAGCCCCTGTGTATATTATAGAGAATAGCAGCCCCTGTGTATATTATAGAGAATAGCAGCCCCTGTGTGTATTATAGAGAATAGCAGCCCCTGTGTATATTATAGAGAACAGCAGCCCCTGTGTATATTATAGAGAACAGCAGCCCCTGTGTATATTATAGAGAACAGCAGCCCCTGTGTATATTATAGAGAACAGCAGCCCCTGTGTATATTATAGAGAACAGCAGCCCCTGTGTATATTATAGAGAACAGCAGCCCCTGTGTATATTATAGAGAACAGCAGCCCCTGTGTATATTATAGAGAATAGCAGCCCCTGTGTATATTATAGAGAATAGCAGCCCCTGTGTATATTATAGGGAATAGCAGCCCCTGTGTATATTATAGGGAATAGCAGCCCCTGGGACCCGGAGAGTAGACTGCAGCCTGCCTGACCCTGTGATATTATTGTAAATCAGCTATACGAACAGGATTGCTGCAGTGTCAGTTTTCAGAGAAATACAATTCGCATTTCTCCAGCGCCTTTCCCCATCTCAGGACGTCCCAAAGCGCTTCACAGCCAGTGAAGGACTTTTTTTGAAGTGTGGTCACTGTTGCAATGTAGGAAACGTGGCAGCCAATTGCGCACAGCAAGCTCCCACAAACAGCAATGTGATAAATGACCGGATCATCTGTTTTTAGTGATGTTGGTTGAGGGATAAACATTGGCCCCAGGACACCGGGGAGAACTCCCCCCTGCTCTTCTTCCAATAGTGGCCGTGGGATCTTTTTCATCCACCTGAGAGGGCAGACGGGGCCTCGGGTTTAACGTCTCATCCCGAAAAACGGCCCCTCCGACAGTGCGGCGCTCCCTCGGCACCGCCCCCTCCGACAGTGCGGCGCTCCCTCGGCACCGCCCCCTCCGACAGTGCGGCGCTCCCTCGGCACCGCCCCCTCCGACAGTGCGGCGCTCCCTCGGCACCGCCCCCTCCGACAGTGCGGCGCTCCCTCGGCACCGCCCCCTCCGACAGTGCGGCGCTCCCTCGGCACCGCCCCCTCCGACAGTGCGGCGCTCCCTCGGCACCGCCCCCTCCGACAGTGCGGCGCTCCCTCGGCACCGCCCCCTCCGACAGTGCGGCGCTCCCTCGGCACCGCCCCCTCCGACAGTGCGGCGCTCCCTCGGCACCGCCCCCTCCGACAGTGCGGCGCTCCCTCGGCACCGCCCCCTCCGACAGTGCGGCGCTCCCTCGGCACCGCCCCCTCCGACAGTGCGGCGCTCCCTCGGCACCGCCCCCTCCGACAGTGCGGCGCTCCCTCGGCACCGCCCCCTCCGACAGTGCGGCGCTCCCTCGGCACCGCCCCCTCCGACAGTGCGGCGCTCCCTCGGCACCGCCCCCTCCGACAGTGCGGCGCTCCCTCGGCACCGCCCCCTCCGACAGTGCGGCGCTCCCTCGGCACCGCCCCCTCCGACAGTGCGGCGCTCCCTCGGCACCGCCCCCTCCGACAGTGCGGCGCTCCCTCGGCACCGCCCCCTCCGACAGTGCGGCGCTCCCTCGGCACCGCCCCCTCCGACAGTGCGGCGCTCCCTCGGCACCGCCCCCTCCGACAGTGCGGCGCTCCCTCGGCACCGCCCCCTCCGACAGTGCGGCGCTCCCTCGGCACCGCCCCCTCCGACAGTGCGGCGCTCCCTCGGCACCGCCCCCTCCGACAGTGCGGCGCTCCCTCGGCACCGCCCCCTCCGACAGTGCGGCGCTCCCTCGGCACCGCCCCCTCCGACAGTGCGGCGCTCCCTCGGCACCGCCCCCTCCGACAGTGCGGCGCTCCCTCGGCACCGCCCCCTCCGACAGTGCGGCGCTCCCTCGGCACCGCCCCCTCCGACAGTGCGGCGCTCCCTCGGCACCGCCCCCTCCGACAGTGCGGCGCTCCCTCGGCACCGCCCCCTCCGACAGTGCGGCGCTCCCTCGGCACCGCCCCCTCCGACAGTGCGGCGCTCCCTCGGCACCGCCCCCTCCGACAGTGCGGCGCTCCCTCGGCACCGCCCCCTCCGACAGTGCGGCGCTCCCTCGGCACCGCCCCCTCCGACAGTGCGGCGCTCCCTCGGCACCGCCCCCTCCGACAGTGCGGCGCTCCCTCGGCACCGCCCCCTCCGACAGTGCGGCGCTCCCTCGGCACCGCCCCCTCCGACAGTGCGGCGCTCCCTCGGCACCGCCCCCTCCGACAGTGCGGCGCTCCCTCGGCACCGCCCCCTCCGACAGTGCGGCGCTCCCTCGGCACCGCCCCCTCCGACAGTGCGGCGCTCCCTCGGCACCGCCCCCTCCGACAGTGCGGCGCTCCCTCGGCACCGCCCCCTCCGACAGTGCGGCGCTCCCTCGGCACCGCCCCCTCCGACAGTGCGGCGCTCCCTCGGCACCGCCCCCTCCGACAGTGCGGCGCTCCCTCGGCACCGCCCCCTCCGACAGTGCGGCGCTCCCTCGGCACCGCCCCCTCCGACAGTGCGGCGCTCCCTCGGCACCGCCCCCTCCGACAGTGCGGCGCTCCCTCGGCACCGCCCCCTCCGACAGTGCGGCGCTCCCTCGGCACCGCCCCCTCCGACAGTGCGGCGCTCCCTCGGCACCGCCCCCTCCGACAGTGCGGCGCTCCCTCGGCACCGCCCCCTCCGACAGTGCGGCGCTCCCTCGGCACCGCCCCCTCCGACAGTGCGGCGCTCCCTCGGCACCGCCCCCTCCGACAGTGCGGCGCTCCCTCGGCACCGCCCCCTCCGACAGTGCGGCGCTCCCTCGGCACCGCCCCCTCCGACAGTGCGGCGCTCCCTCGGCACCGCCCCCTCCGACAGTGCGGCGCTCCCTCGGCACCGCCCCCTCCGACAGTGCGGCGCTCCCTCGGCACCGCCCCCTCCGACAGTGCGGCGCTCCCTCGGCACCGCCCCCTCCGACAGTGCGGCGCTCCCTCGGCACCGCCCCCTCCGACAGTGCGGCGCTCCCTCGGCACCGCCCCCTCCGACAGTGCGGCGCTCCCTCGGCACCGCCCCCTCCGACAGTGCGGCGCTCCCTCGGCACCGCCCCCTCCGACAGTGCGGCGCTCCCTCGGCACCGCCCCCTCCGACAGTGCGGCGCTCCCTCGGCACCGCCCCCTCCGACAGTGCGGCGCTCCCTCGGCACCGCCCCCTCCGACAGTGCGGCGCTCCCTCGGCACCGCCCCCTCCGACAGTGCGGCGCTCCCTCGGCACCGCCCCCTCCGACAGTGCGGCGCTCCCTCGGCACCGCCCCCTCCGACAGTGCGGCGCTCCCTCGGCACCGCCCCCTCCGACAGTGCGGCGCTCCCTCGGCACCGCCCCCTCCGACAGTGCGGCGCTCCCTCGGCACCGCCCCCTCCGACAGTGCGGCGCTCCCTCGGCACCGCCCCCTCCGACAGTGCGGCGCTCCCTCGGCACCGCCCCCTCCGACAGTGCGGCGCTGCCTCAGTACTGGCACCGGGGGAGTGTCGGGCCTGGATTATAGGGCTCGAGTCTCTGGAGTGGGGGCTTGAACTCGATCTCCTAACTCGGGAGCGAGAGTGAGACCTACTGTGCCAAACTAACAGCAAATGATGGGGGGAGTGGCCAGTGTATGACCCCACCTTTTCTGGGTCTCACTCCTTTTGGGATACACAGTAATGGCGGGGTCTGGGGCGTGTAATGGTCGGAGGTCCGATTCGCGAGTATTTGATCATTCCTTGCTCGGAGGGAGGGAGGAGCCGTGACAATATGGAACTGGTAGAGTTCATTAAGATTACGAAGGGGTTTCGATAGGGTAGACGTAGAGAAGATGTCTCCTCTTGTGGGGGAGACCAGAACTAGGGGCCTCAATATAAGAGAGTCACTAATAAATCCAATGGGGAATTCAGGAGAAACTTCTTTCTCCAGAGAGTGGTGAGAATGTGGAACTCGCTGCCACAGGGAGTGGTCGAGGCGAATAGCGTGGATGCATTTAAGGGTGAAGCTGGATAAACACACGAGGGAGAAAGGAATAGAAGGAGATGGTGATGGGGTGAGATGAAGAGGGGGCGGGAGGAGGCTGGTGTGGAGCAGGAACACCGGCACGGAGCGGAGGGGCCGAATGGGCTGTAAGTACGATGTAGAAGAACGAAACAAACACAAGGATCGCAGTGGGTTTTAACACTGACATGAACCTTGTCATTAAAGTGGAAATGACTTATGAAATAATACTGAGCGGCCTGCGGATGGCGCTGTCCAGGGAGAGTATAAATATTCGGGCACGGGCCCAGCTTGCTCAGGACATTCTTTAACAGGAACTAGTGAAGGACACAACTAGACCTCCATGTTGTAAAACAGTTGATTAAAGCTTTGTTTAACGCTTAGACCAAGTGCCTAGTAGTTTTATTACGTCAAACACGAGACAGCAAAAGATGGACCTGCCGTTTATTTCCACTTAACTGCGTGCAATATCGCCGAGTGAAATGACTCGCGGCCCATTAAAACGCTTTTCATCGACGACCGACGGACCTATTTGAAGGATCTAAAAATATATATTTCATCAGGTTATCGCTTCTCCGTGCAAAATAAAGAACTGACCCGTTACAAAGGAGCCTCGTACAACACCCGACCAACGTCGAACGTGCGCCGTTTCTCCCACCGTCAAAATGGCGGGCGCGCCAACACCTTGCCCTCCCCATGCCCATTTCTCGCTGGCGTGCCTCCACCAGGCGGGAGTGCGGGAGGACGCGGGATTTGATTCTCTTTCCCCCACCCCCACCACCAACTAACTGACATGAATCTTGCCATTCACGTGGAAATGACTTATAAAATGATACTGGGCGGCCTGCTGGTGGCGCTGTCCAGGGAGAGTATAAATACTCAGGCACGGGCCCAGCTTGCGCAGGACATTGTTTAACAGGAACTAGTGAAGGACACAACTAGCTCTCCATGTTGAAAAACAGTTGATTAAAGCTTTAACGCTTAGGCCGAGTGCCTTGTACATCACTCAGCACCGTGGAGTCTCGGGGGTGCGATAAAAGGTGAGGGGGTGTGACGTCGCTCGTCCGCGTGTACTCGGCCACAACTCCAAAGTGACCGGGGAGGGGTGGGGTGGGTGAAACTAGCTCCCAAGGCTGCCCCCAACCCCCCCGAATCTCCACCCAAACCTGGCCACCTCTCCCTGCACTATCGTTGAGATGTCACGAACGGCTTCATGTTCAACGGGTGGCTGGGAGCCCAGCGACTCCCTCGTCGGCCATTTTAAGCGCGGCGCCAACGGCCGGCTCGGCTGTATTTCTTTGCGAGATAGGCGCCCCTCGCTGGACCGCGCACGCCGGTGCAGGACAAGAGTCAGGCTCCGATGGTGTTGGCGACCGCATCGGGACTGCCGGGAGGTGGGCGCGGCAAGAACGGATCAGTCCCCGCTGTCCGGAGAGGGGGGATAAAATGGGCAAGAAACATAACCGTTCGACAAAATTCAAGGAATATTGAGCGAAAGGCCCTGTCTCAGCCTTGATGAATCGGATTAATACTCGAAACAGAACAATTTGCAGGGCTGTGTGGAGAGCGCGGGGGGAGAAGTAGGACTAATGGGAGAGCTCGTTCAAAGAGCCGGCACAGACACGATGGGCCGAGTGGCCTCCTTTTGTGCTGTATCGTTCTATGAATTGGTGGGGGGGGGGGCAGCGGTAAAATGCTCGCCATTCCCCTCCCCGCAGCCCCCCCCCCCCGCCAATCCTGTCCGCAGGCTGCCATTTTGTTTCTTTCGGTGAGGGGCACGGAAGGAGGAAGCACTAGAAGGAGGTCACGCAGGCCATCTCGTCGCGCAGCTCCTCCTCGTCCGCCCCCTGGATGGGCTCCTCGTCGCTGTAGGCAGGCCCGTAGTCCCTGCGGCAGGGCGCCCTCCCGGAGTCCCCGTTCCCCCTGGCCCGCCGGCCCAGCAGGTCGCTGGCGGCGCTCTCCATCTCGTCCACGGTCATGTGGCAGGCGTCGGCGATCTCCCGCTTGGCGAACGCCACGAACTTGGGGTCCCGGGCGTAGAGCTCCAGCCCCTCGGAGATCAGCACCTGAGGGAGAGCGGGGAGGAGAGAGAGAGAGAGTCCGTCCCACACAGGAGGGGAAAGGGAGAAGGAATAGAGGGCGGAAGGAAGGAAGAAAAAGAGAGGTGAAGAAAGAAACAAAAGGGAAAAATAAAGACTCCCATTTCTCCGGCGTCTTTCCCCACCTCAGGACGTCCCAAAGCGCTTCACAGCCAATGAAGTACTTTTTTTTTTCAAGTGTGGTCACTGTTGTAATGTGAGAAACGCGGCAGCCAATTTGTGCACAGCAAGCTCCCACAAACAGCAATGTGACAATGACCAGACTCCAGGGAGAACTCCACCCCCCCTCCCCCTGCCACCTGCTCTTCCAATAGTGGCCGTGGGATCTTTTACGTCCACCTGAGAGGGCAGACGGGGGCCTCGGGTTTAAGGTCTCATCATAAAGACTGCATCTCGGACAGTGCGGCACTCCATCAGTACCGCCCCTCCGACAGTGCGGCGCTCCCTCAGTACCGCCCCTCCGACAGTGCGGCGCTCCCTCAGTACCGCCCCTCCGACAGTGCGGCGCTCCCTCAGTACCGCCCCTCCGACAGTGCGGCGCTCCCTCAGTACCGCCCCTCCGACAGTGCGGCGCTCCCTCAGTACCGCCCCTCCGACAGTGCGGCGCTCCCTCAGTACCGCCCCTCCGACAGTGCGGCGCTCCCTCAGTACCGCCCCTCCGACAGTGCGGCGCTCCCTCAGTACCGCCCCTCCGACAGTGCGGCGCTCCCTCAGTACCGCCCCTCCGACAGTGCGGCGCTCCCTCAGTACCGCCCCTCCGACAGTGCGGCGCTCCCTCAGTACCGCCCCTCCGGCAGTGCGGCTCTCCCTCAGTACCGCCACTCCGACAGTGCGGCGCTCCCTCAGTACCGCCCCTCCGGCAGTGCGGCGCTCCCTCAGTACCGCCCCTCCGACAGTGCGACGCTCCCTCAGTACCGCCCCTCCGACAGTGCGGCGCTCCCTCAGTACTGCCCCTCCGACATCCCAAGAACGAATGAAAAAAAGATTAGATTGGGTGGGATATTAAAGGGTACGGGGATTGAGGGGGGAGAGTGGGATTAGACTGGGTGGGATATTAAAGGGTGAGGGGGAGAGTGGGATTAGACTGGGTGGGATATTAAAGGGTGCGGGGAGTGAGGGGAAGAGTGGGATTAGACTGGGTGGGATATTAAAGGGTGCGGGGAGTGAGGGGGAGAGTGGGATTAGACTGGGTGGGATATTAAAGGGTACGGGGAGTGAGGGGGAGAGTGGGATTAGACTGGGTGGGATATTAAAGGGTACGGGGAGTGAGGGGGAGAGTGGGATTAGACTGGGTGGGATATTAAAGCATGTGGGGAGTGAGGGGGAGAATGGGATTAGACTGGGTGGGATATTAAAGGGTGCGGGGAGTGAGGGGAGAGTGGATTAGACTGGGTGGGATATTAAAGGGTGCGGGGAGTGAGGGGGAGAATGGGATTAGACTGGGTGGGATATTAAAGGGTGCGGGGAGTGAGGGGGAGAGTGGGATTAGACTGGGTGGGATATTAAAGGGTGCGGGGAGTGAGGGGGAGAGTGGGATTAGACTGGGTGGGATATTAAAGGGTGCGGGGAGTGAGGGGAGAGTGGGATTAGACTGGGTGGGATATTAAAGGGTACAGGGAGTGAGGGGGAGAGTGGGATTAGACTGGGTGGGATATTAAAGGGTGCGGGGAGTGAGGGGGAGAGTGGGATTAGACTGGGTGGGATATTAAAGGGTGCGGGGAGTGAGGGGGAGAGTGGGATTAGACTGGGTGGGATATTAAAGGGTGCGGGGAGTGAGGGGGAGAGTGGGATTAGACTGGGTGGGATATTAAAGCGTGTGGGGAGTGAGGGGGAGAATGGGATTAGACTGGGTGGGATATTAAACGGTGCGGGGAGTGAGGGGAGAGTGGATTAGACTGGGTGGGATATTAAAGGGTGCGGGGAGTGAGGGGGAGAATGGGATTAGACTGGGTGGGATATTAAAGGGTGGGGGGAGTGAGGGGGAGAGTGGGATTAGACTGGGTGGGATATTAAAGGGTGCGGGGAGTGAGGGGGAGTGTGGGATTAGACTGGGTGGGATATTAAAGGGTGCTGGGAGTGAGGGGGAGAGTGGGATTAGACTGGGTGGGATATTAAAGGGTACGGGGAGTGAGGGGAGAGTGGGATTAGACTGGGTGGGATATTAAAGGGTGCGGGGAGTGAGGGGGAGAGTGGGATTAGACTGGGTGGGATATTAAAGGGTGCGGGGAGTGAGGGGAGAGTGGTATTAGACTGGGTGGGATATTAAAGGGTGCGGGGAGTGAGGGGGAGAGTGGGATTAGACTGGGTGGGATATTAAAGGGTACGGGGAGTGAGGGGAGAGTGGGATTAGACTGGGTGGGATATTAAAGGGTGCGGGGAGTGAAGGGGAGAGTGGGATTAGACTGGGTGGGATATTAAAGGGTGCGGGGAGTGAGGGGAGAGTGGTATTAGACTGGGTGGGATATTAAAGGGTGCGGGGAGTGAGGGGGAGAGTGGGATTAGACTGGGTGGGATATTAAAGGGTGCGGGGAGTGAGGGGAGAGTGGGATTAGACTGGGTGGGATATTGAAGGGTGCGGGGAGTGAGGGGAAGAGTGGGATTAGACTGGGTGGGATATTAACGGGTGCGGGGAGTGAGGGGGAGATTGGGATTGGACTGGGTGGGATATTAAAGGGTGCGGGGAGTGAGGGGGAGAGTGGGATTAGACTTGGTGGGATATTAAAGGGTGCGGGGAGTGAGGGGGAGAGTGGTATTAGACTGGGTGGGATATTAAAGGGTGCGGGGAGTGAAGGGGAGAGTGGGATTGGACTGGGTGGGATATTAACGGGTGCGGGGAGTGAGGGGGAGAGTGGGATTGGACTGGGTGGGATATTAAAGGGTGCGGGGAGTGAGGGGGAGAGTGGGATTGGACTTGGTGGGATATTAAAGGGTGTGGGGAGTGAGGAGAGTGGGATTAGACTGGGTGGGATATTAAAGGGTGTGGGGAGTGAGGAGAGTGGGATTAGACTGGGTGGGATATTAAAGGGTGTGGGGAGTGAGGGGGAGAGTGGGATTAGACTGGGTGGGATATTAAAGGGTGCGGGGAGTGAGGGGGAGAGTGGTATTAGACTGGGTGGGATATTAAAGGGTGCGGGGAGTGAGGGGGAGAGTGGGATTAGACTGGGTGGGATATTAAAGGGTGCGGGGAGTGAGGGGGAGAGTGGTATTAGACTGGGTGGGATATTAAAGGGTGCGGGGAGTGAGGGGGAGAGTGGGATTAGACTGGGTGGGATATTAAAGGGTGCGGGGAGTGAGGGGGAGAGTGGGATAAGACTGGGTGGGATATTAAAGGGTGCGGGGAGTGAGGGGGAGAGTCGGATTAGACTGGGTGGGATATTAACGGGTGCGGGGAGTGAGGGGAGAGTGGGATTAGACTGGGTGGGATATTAAAGGGTGCGGGGAGTGAGGGGAGAGTGGTATTAGACTGGGTGGGATATTAAAGGGTGCGGGGAGTGAGGGGGAGAGTGGGATTAGACTGGGTGGGATATTAAAGGGTGCGGGGAGTGAGGGGGAGAGTGGGATTAGACTGGGTGGGATATTAAAGGGTGTGGGGAGTGAGGAGAGTGGGATTAGACTGGGTGGGATATTAAAGGGTGTGGGGAGTGAGGGGGAGAGTGGGATTAGACTGGGTGGGATATTAAAGGGTGCGGGGAGTGAGTGGGAGAGTGGGATTAGACTGGGTGGGATATTAAAGGGTGCGGGGAGTGAGGGGGAGAGTGGGATTAGACTGGGTGGGATATTAAAGGGTGCGGGGAGTGAGGGGGAGAGTGGGATTAGACTGGGTGGGATATTAAAGGGTGCGGGGAGTGAGGGGGAGAGTGGGATTAGACTGGGTGGGATATTAAAGGGTGCGGGGAGTGAGGGGAGAGTGGATTCGACTGGGTGGGATATTAAAGGGTGCGGGGAGTGAGGGGGAGAATGGGATTAGACTGGGTGGGATATTAAAGGGTGGGGGGAGTGAGGGGGAGAGTGGGATTAGACTGGGTGGGATATTAAAGGGTGCGGGGAGGGAGGATGAGAGTGGGATTAGACTGGGTGGGATATTAAAGGGTGGGGGGAGTGAGGGGGAGAGTGGGATTAGACTGGGTGGGATATTAAAGGGTGCGGGGAGTGAGGGGGAGAGTGGGATTAGACTGGGTGGGATATTAAAGGGTGCGGGGAGGGAGGATGAGAGTGGGATTAGACTGGGTGGGATATTAAAGGGTGGGGGGAGTGAGGGGGAAGAGTGGGATTAGACTGGGTGGGATATTAAAGGGTGCGGGGAGGGAGGATGAGAGTGGGATTAGACTGGGTGGGATATTAAAGGGTGCGGGGAGTGAGGTGGAGAGTGGGATTAGACTGGGTGGGATATTAAAGGGTGCGGGGAGTGAGGGGAGAGTGGGATTAGACTGGGTGGGATATTAAAGGGTGCGGGGAGTGAGGGGAGAGTGGCATTAGACTGGGTGGGATATTAAAGGGTGCGGGGAGTGAGGGGGAGAGTGGGATTAGACTGGGTGGGATATTAAAGGGTGCGGGGAGTGAGGGGGAGAGTGGGATAAGACTGGGTGGGATATTAAAGGGTGCGGGGAGTGAGGGGTAGAGTGGGATTAGACTGGGTGGGATATTAAAGGGTGCGGGGAGTGAGGGGGAGAGTGGGATTAGACTGGGTGGGATATTAACGGGTGCGGGGAGTGAGAGGGAGAGTGGGATTAGACTGGGTGGGATATTAAAGGGTGCGGGGAGTGAGGGGGAGAGTGGGATTAGACTGGGTGGGATATTAAAGGGTGCGGGGAGTGAGGTGGAGAGTGGGATTAGACTGGGTGGGATATTAAAGGGTGTGGGGAGTGAGGGGAGAGTGGGATTAGACTGGGTGGGATATTAAAGGGTGCGGGGAGTGAGGGGGAGAGTGGGATTAGACTGGGTGGGATATTAAAGGGTGCGGGGAGTGAGGGGAGAGTGGGATTAGACTGATTGGGATATTAAAGGGTACGGGGAGTGAGGGGAGAGTAGGATTAGACTGGGTGGGATATTAAAGAGTGCGGGGAGTGAGGTGGAGAGTGGGATTAGACTGGGTGGGATATTAAAGGGTATGGGGAGTGAGGGGAGAGTGGGATTAGACTGGGTGGGATATTAAAGGGTACAGGGAGTGAGGGGGATAGTGGGATTAGACTGGGTGGGATATTAAAGGGTCCGGGGAGTGAGGGGGAGAGTGGGATTAGACTGGGTGGGATATTAAAGGGTACGGGGAGTGAGGGAGAGAGTGGGATTAGACTGGGTGGGATATTAAAGGGTACGGGGAGTGAGGGGGAGAGTGGGATTAGACTGGGTGGGATATTAAAGGGTACGGGGAGTGAGGGAGAGAGTGGGATTAGACTGGGTGGGATATTAAAGGGTGCGGGGAGTGAGGGGGAGAGTGGGATTAGACTGGGTGGGATATTAAAGGGTGCGGGGAGTGAGGGGGAGAGTGGGATTAGACTGGGTGGGATATTAAAGGGTACGGGGAGTGAGGGGGAGAGTGGGATTAGACTGGGTGGGATATTAAAGGGTGCGGGGAGTGAGGGGGAGAGTGGGATTAGACTGGGTGGGATATTAAAGGGTGCGGGGAGTGAGGGGGAGAGTGGGATTAGACTGGGTGGGATATTAAAGGGTGCGGGGAGTGAGGGGGAGAGTGGGATTAGACTGGGTGGGATATTAAAGGGTGGGGGGAGTGAGGGGGAGAGTGGGATTAGACTGGGTGGGATATTAAAGGGTGCGGGGAGTGAGGGGGAGAGTGGGATTAGACTGGGTGGGATATTAAAGGGTGTGGGGAGTGAGGGGAGAGTGGGATTAGACTGGGTGGGATATTAAAGGGTGCGGGGAGTGAGGGGAGAGTGGCATTAGACTGGGTGGGATATTAAAGGGTGCGGGGAGTGAGGGGGAGAGTGGGATTAGACTGGGTGGGATATTAAAGGGTGCGGGGAGTGAGGGGGAGAGTGGGATAAGACTGGGTGGGATATTAAAGGGTGCGGGGAGTGAGGGGTAGAGTGGGATTAGACTGGGTGGGATATTAAAGGGTGCGGGGAGTGAGGGGGAGAGTGGGATTAGACTGGGTGGGATATTAACGGGTGCGGGGAGTGAGAGGGAGAGTGGGATTAGACTGGGTGGGATATTAAAGGGTGCGGGGAGTGAGGGGGAGAGTGGGATTAGATTGGGTGGGATATTAAAGGGTGCGGGGAGTGAGAGGAGAGTGGGATTAGACTGGGTGGGATATTAAAGGGTGCGGGGAGTGAGGGGGAGAGTGGGATTAGACTGGGTGGGATATTAAAGGGTGCGGGGAGTGAGGGGGAGAGTGGGATTAGACTGGGTGGGATATTAAAGGGTGCGGGGAGTGAGGGGGAGAGTGGGATTAGACTGGGTGGGATATTAAAGGGTACGGGGAGTGATGGGGAGAGTGGGATTAGACTGGGTGGGATATTAAAGGGTGCGGGGAGTGAGGGGGAGAGTGGGATTAGACTGGGTGGGATATTAAAGGGTGCGGGGAGTGAGGGGGAGAGTGGTATTAGACTGGGTGGGATATTAAAGGGTACGGGGAGTGAGGGGGAGAGTGGGATTAGACTGGGTGGGATATTAAAGGGTGCGGGGAGTGAGGGGGAGAGTGGGATTAGACTGGGTGGGATATTAAAGGGTGCGGGGAGTGAGGGGGAGAGTGGGATTAGACTGGGTGGGATATTAAAGGGTACGGGGAGTGAGGGGGAGAGTGGGATTAGACTGGGTGGGATATTAAAGGGTGCGGGGAGTGAGGGGGAGAGTGGGATTAGACTGGGTGGGATATTAAAGGGTCCGGGGAGTGAGGGGAGAGTGGGATTAGACTGGGTGGGATATTAAAGGGTGCGGGGAGTGAGGGGGAGAGTGGGATTAGACTGGGTGGGATATTAAAGGGTCCGGGGAGTGAGGGGAGAGTTGGATTAGACTGGGTGGGATATTGAAGGGTACGGGGAGGGGGAGAGTGGGATTAGACTGGGTGGGATATTAAAGGGTGCGGGGAGTGAGGGGGAGAGTGGGATTAGACTGGGTGGGATATTAACGGGTGCGGGGAGGGAGGGGGAGAGTGGGATTAGACTGGGTGGGATATTAAAGGGTGCGGGGAGCGAGGGGGAGAGTGAGATTAGACTGGGTGGGATATTAAAGGGTGCGGGGAGAGAGGGGGAGAGTGGGATTAGACTGGGTGGGATATTAAAGGGTGCGGGGAGCGAGGGGGAGAGTGGGATTAGACTGGGTGGGATATTAAAGGGTGCGGGGAGAGAGGGGGAGAGTGGGATTAGACTGGGTGGGATATTAAAGGGTGCGGGGAGCGAGGGGGAGAGTGGGATTAGACTGGGTGGGATATTAAAGGGTGCGGGGAGCGAGGGGGAGAGTGGGATTAGCCTGGGTGGGATATTAAAGGGTGCGGAGAGTGAGGGGGAGTGTGGGATTAGACTGGGTGGGATATTAAAGGGTGCGGGGAGTGAGGGGGAGAGTGGGATTAGACTGGGTGGGATATTAAAGGGTACGGGGAGTGAGGGGGAGAGTGGGATTAGACTGGGTGGGATATTAAAGGGTGCGGGGAGTGAGGGGGAGAGTGGGATTAGACTGGGTGGGATATTCAAGGGTGCGGGGAGTGAGGGGGAGAGTGGGATTAGACTGGGTGGGATATTAAAGGGTGTGGGGAGTGAGAGGAAGAGTGGGATGAGACTGGGTGAGATATTAAAGGGTGTGGGGAGTGAGGGGGAGAGTGGGATTAGACTGGGTGGGATATTAAAGGGTGTGGGGAGTGAGGGGGAGAGTGGGATTAGACTGCGTGGGATATTAAAGGGTGCGGGGAGTGAGGGGGAGAGTGGGATTAGACTGGGTGGGATATTAAAGGGTGCGGGGAGTGAGGGTGAGAGTGGGATTAGACTGGGTGGGATATTAAAGGGTACGGGCAGTGAAGGGGAGAGTGGGATTAGACTGGGTGGGATATTAAAGGGTACGGGGAGTGAGGGATTAGACTGGGTGGGATATTAAAGGGTGCGGGGAGTGAGGGGGAGAGTGGGATTAGACTGGGTGGGATATTAAAGGGTGCGGGGAGTGAGGGGGAGAGTGGGATTAGACTGGGTGGGATATTAAAGGGTGCGGGGAGTGAGGGGGAGAGTGGGATTAGACTGGGTGGGATATTAAAGGGTGCGGGGAGTGAGGGGGAGAGTGGGATTAGACTGGGTGGGATATTAAAGCGTGTGGGGAGTGAGGGGGAGAATGGGATTAGACTGGGTGGGATATTAAAGGGTGCGGGGAGTGAGGGGGAGAGTGGGATTAGACTGGGTGGGATATTAAAGGGTACGGGGAGTGAGGGGGAGAGTGGGATTAGACTGGGTGGGATATTAAAGGGTGCGGGGAGTGAGGGGGAGAGTGGGATTAGACTGGGTGGGATATTAAAGGGTGCGGGGAGTGAGGGGGAGAGTGGGATTAGACTGGGTGGGATATTAAAGGGTACAGGGAGTGAGGGGGAGAGTGGGATTAGACTGGGTGGGATATTAAAGGGTACAGGGAGTGAGGGGGAGAGTGGGATTAGACTGGGTGGGATATTAAAGGGTGCGGGGAGTGAGGGGGAGAGTGGGATTAGACTGGGTGGGATATTAAAGGGTACGGGGAGTGAGGGGAAGAGTGGGATTAGACTGGGTGGGATATTAAAGGGTACAGGGAGTGAGGGGAGAGTGGATTAGACTGAGTGGGATATTAAAGGGTGCGGGGAGTGAGGGGGAGAGTGGGATTAGACTGGGTGGGACATTAAAGGGTGCGGGGAGTGAGGGGGAG
>NW_028226850.1:0-24075 GCF_052327205.1 Somniosus microcephalus
GAGGGTGAATCAGAAGAAGCAGAAGAAGTAGAAGGAGAAGGTGAAGTCTGGAGGGTGAATCAGAAGAAGTAGAAGAAGGAGAAGGAGAAGGTGAAGTCTGGAGGGTGAATCAGAAGAAGCAGAAGAAGGAGAAGGAGAAGGTGAAGTCAGGAGGGTGAATCAGAAGAAGCAGAAGAAGGAGAAGGAGAAGGTGAAGTCTGGAGGGTGAATCAGAAGAAGCAGAAGAAGGAGAAATAGAAGGTGAAGACTGGAGGGTGAATCAGAAGAAGAAGAAGAAGGAGAAGGAGAAGGTGAAGTCTGGAGGGTGAATCAGAAGAAGTCGAAGAAGGAGAAGGAGAAGGCGAAGTCTGGAGGGTGAATCAGAAGAAGCAGAAGAAGGAGAAGGAGAAGGTGAAGTCAGGAGGGTGAAGCAGAAGAAGCAGAAGAAGGAGAAGGAGAAGGTGAAGTCTGGAGGGCGCAGCAGAAGAAGCAGAAGAAGGAGAAGGAGAAGGTGAAGTCTGGAGGGTGAAGCAGAAGAAGCAGAAGAAGGAGAAGGAGAAGGTGAAGTCTGGAGGGTGAATCAGAAGAAGTAGAAGAAGGAGAAGGAGAAGGTGAAGTCAGGAGGGTGAAGCAGAAGAAGCAGAAGAAGGAGAAGGAGAAGGTGAAGTCTGGAGGGTGAAGCAGAAGAAGCAGAAGAAGGAGAAGGAGAAGGTGAAGTCAGGAGGGTGAAGCAGAAGAAGCAGAAGAAGGAGAAGGAGAAGGTGAAGTCTGGAGGGTGAAGCAGAAGAAGCAGAAGAAGGAGAAGGAGAAGGTGAAGTCTGGAGGGTGAAGCAGAAGAAGCAGAAGAAGGAGAAGGAGAAGGTGAAGTCAGGAGGGTGAATCATAAGAAGGAGAAGAAGGAGAAGGAGAAGGTGAAGTCTGGAGGGTGAATCAGAAGAAGTAGAAGAAGGAGAAGGAGAAGGTGAAGTCTGGAGGGAAATCAGAAGAAGCAGAAGAAGGAGAAGGAGAAGGTGAAGTCTGGAGGGTGAATCAGGAGAAGCTGAAGAAGGAGAAGGAGAAGGTGAAGTCTGGAGGGAGAAGCAGAAGAAGTAGAAGAAGGAGAAGGAGAAGGCGAAGCCTGGAGTGTGAAACAGAAGAAGTAGAAGAAGGAGAAGGAGAAGGTGAAGTCTGGAGGGTGAATCAGAAGAAGTAGAAGAAGGAGAAGGGGAAGGTGAAGTCTGGAGGGTGAATCAGAAGAAGTAGAAGAAGGAGAAGGAGAAGGTTTAGTCTGGAGGGTGAATCAGAAGAAGTATACGAAGGAGAAGGAGAAGGTGAAGTCTGGAGGGTGTATCAGAAGAAGGAGAAGCAGGAGAAGGAGAAGGTCAAGTCTGGAGGGTGAATCAGAAGAAGTAGAAGAAGGAAAAGGAGAAGGTGAAGTCTGCAGGGTGAATCAGAAGAAGCAGAAGAAGGAGAAGGAGAAGGTGAAGTCTGGAGGTTGAATCAGAAGAAGCAGAAGAAGGAGAAGGAGAAGGTGAAGTCTAGAGGGTGAATCAGAAGAAGCAGAAGAAGGAAAAGGAAAAGGTGAAGTCTGGAGGGTGAATCAGAAGAAGCAGAAGAAGTAGAAGGAGAAGGTGAAGCCTGGAGGGTGAATCAGAAGAAGTAGAAGAAGGAGAAGGAGAAGGTGAAGTCTGGAGGGTGAATCAGAAGACGCAGAAGAAGGAGAAGGAGAAGGTGAAGTCTGGAGGGTGAATCAGAAGAAGCAGAAGAAGGAGAAGGAGAAGGTGAAGACTGGAGGGTGAATCAGAAGAGGTAGAAGAAGGAGAAGGAGAAGGTGAAGTCTGGAGGTTGAATCAGAAGAAGTAGAAGAAGGAGAAGGAGAAGGCGAAGTCTGGAGGGTGAATCAGAAGAAGCAGAAGAAGGAGAAGGAGAAGGTGAAGTCAGGAGGGTGAAGCAGAAGAAGCAGAAGAAGGAGAAGGAGAAGGTGAAGTCTGGAGGGTGAAGCAGAAGAAGCAGAAGAAGGAGAAGGAGAAGGTGAAGTCTGGAGGGCGAAGCAGAAGCAGCAGAAGAAGGAGTAGGAGAAGGTGAAGTCTGGAGGGTGAAGCAGAAGAAGCAGAAGAAGGAGAAGGAGAAGGTGAAGTCTGGAGGGTGAATCAGAAGAAGTAGAAGAAGGAGAAGGAGTAGGTGAAGTCAGGAGGGTGAAGCAGAAGAAGCAGAAGAAGGAGAAGGAGAAGGTAAAGCCTGGAGGGTGAAGCAGAAGAAGCAGAAGAAGGAGAAGGAGAAGGTGAAGTCTGGAGGGTGAAGCAGAAGAAGCAGAAGAAGGAGAAGGAGAAGGTGAAGTCAGGAGGGTGAATCATAAGAAGTAGAAGAAGGAGAAGGAGAAGGTGAAGTCTGGAGGGTGAATCAGAAGAAGGAGAAGAAGGAGAAGGAGAAGGTGAAGTCTGGAGGGTGAATCAGAAGAAGTAGAAGAAGGAGAAGGAGAAGGTGAAGTCTGGAGTGTGAATCAGAAGAAGCAGAAGAAGGAGAAGGAGAAGGTGAAGTCTGGAGGGAGAAGCAGAAGACGTAGAAGAAGGAGAAGGAGAAGGTGAAGTCTGGAGGGTGAATCAGAAGAAGTAGAAGAAGGAGAAGGAGAAGGTGAAGTCTGGAGGGTGAATCAGAAGAAGTAGATGAAGGAGAAGGAGAAGGTGAAGTCTGGAGGGTGAATCAGAAGAAGCAGAAGAAGGAGAAGGAGAAGGTGAAGTCTGGAGAGTGAATCAGAAGAAGTAGACGAAGGAGAAGGAGAAGGTGAAGTCTGGAGGGTGAATCAGAAGAAGCAGAAGAAGGAGATGGAGAAGGTGAAGTCTGGAGGGTGAATCAGAAGAAGTAGAAGAAGGAGAAGGAGAAGGTGAAGTCTGGAGGGTGAATCAGAAGAAGCAGAAGAAGGAGAAGGAGAAGGTGAAGTCTGGAGGGTGAATCAGAAGAAGCAGAAGAAGGAGAAGGAGAAGGTGAAATCTGGAGGGTGAATCAGAAGAAGCAGAAGAAGGAAAAGGAGAAGGTGAAGTCTGGAGGGTGAATCAGAAGAAGCAGAAGAAGTAGAAGGAGAAGGTGAAGTCTGGAGGGTGAATCAGAAGAAGTAGAAGAAGGAGAAGGAGAAGGTGAAGTCTGGAGGGTGAATCAGAAGAAGCAGAAGAAGGAGAAGGAGAAGGTGAAGTCCGGAGGGTGAATCAGGAGAAGCAGAAGAAGGAGAAGGAGAAGGTGAAGTCTGGAGGGTGAATCAGAAGAAGCAGAAGAAGGAGAAGGAGAAGGTGAAGACTGGAGGGTGAATCAGAAGAAGTAGAAGAAGGAGAAGGATAAGGTGAAGTCTGGAGGGTGAATCAGAAGAAGTAGAAGAAGGAGAAGGAGAAGGCGAAGTCTGGAGGGTGAATCAGAAGAAGCAGAAGAAGGAGAAGGAGAAGGTGAAGTCTGGAGGGTGAAGCAAAAGAAGCAGAAGAAGGAGAAGGAGAAGGTGAAGTCTGGAGGGTGAAGCAGAAGAAGCAGAAGAAGGAGAAGGAGAAGGTGAAGTCAGGAGGGTGAATCATAAGAAGGAGAAGAAGGAGAAGGAGAAGGTGAAGTCTGGAGGGTGAATCAGAAGAAGTAGAAGAAGGAGAAGGAGAAGGTGAAGTCTGGAGGGAAATCAGAAGAAGCAGAAGAAGGAGAAGGAGAAGGTGAAGTCTGGAGGGTGAATCAGAAGAAGCTGAAGAAGGAGAAGGAGAAGGTGAAGTCTGGAGGGAGAAGCAGAAGAAGTAGAAGAAGGAGAAGGAGAAGGCGAAGCCTGGAGTGTGAAACAGAAGAAGTCGAAGAAGGAGAAGGAGAAGGTGAAGTCTGGAGGGTGAATCAGAAGAAGTAGAAGAAGGAGAAGGAGAAGGTGAAGTCTGGAGGGTGAATCAGAAGAAGTAGAAGAAGGAGAAGGAGAAGGTTTAGTCTGGAGGGTGAATCAGAAGAAGTAGACGAAGGAGAAGGAGAAGGTGAAGTCTGGAGGGTGTATCAGAAGAAGGAGAAGCAGGAGAAGGAGAAGGTCAAGTCTGGAGAGTGAATGAGAAGAAGTACAAGAAGGAGAAGGAGAAGGTGAAGTCTGCAGGGTGAATCAGAAGAAGCAGAAGAAGGAGAAGGAGAAGGTGAAGTCTGGAGGTTGAATCAGAAGAAGCAGAAAAGGAGAAGGAGAAGGTGAAGTCTAGAGGGTGAATCAGAAGAAGCAGAAGAAGGAAAAGGAAAAGGTGAAGTCTGGAGGGTGAATCAGAAGAAGCAGAAGAAGTAGAAGGAGAAGGTGAAGCCTGGAGGGTGAATCAGAAGAAGTAGAAGAAGGAGAAGGAGAAGGTGAAGTCTGGAGGGTGAATCAGAAGACGCAGAAGAAGGAGAAGGAGAAGGTGAAGTCAGGAGTGTGAATCAGAAGAAGCAGAAGAAGGAGAAGGAGAAGGTGAAGACTGGAGGGTGAATCAGAAGAGGTAGAAGAAGGAGAAGGAGAAGGTGAAGTCTGGAGGGTGAATCAGAAGAAGTAGAAGAAGGAGAAGGAGAAGGCGAAGTCTGGAGGGTGAATCAGAAGAAGCAGAAGAAGGAGAAGGAGAAGGTGAAGTCAGGAGGGTGAAGCAGAAGAAGTAGAAGAAGGAGAAGGAGAAGGTGAAGTCTAGAGGGTGAATCAGAAGAAGCAGAAGAAGGAGAAGGAAAAGGTGAAGTCTGCAGGGTGAATCAGAAGAAGCAGAAGAAGGAGAAGGAGAAGGTGAAGTCTGGAGGTTGAATCAGAAGAAGCAGAAGAAGGAGAAGGAGAAGGTGAAGTCTAGAGGGTGAATCAGAAGAAGCAGAAGAAGGAAAAGGAAAAGGTGAAGTCTGGAGGGTGAATCAGAAGAAGCAGAAGAAGTAGAAGGAGAAGGTGAAGCCTGGAGGGTGAATCAGAAGAAGTAGAAGAAGGAGAAGGAGAAGGTGAAGTCTGGAGGGTGAATCAGAAGACGCAGAAGAAGGAGAAGGAGAAGGTGAAGTCAGGAGTGTGAATCAGAAGAAGCAGAAGAAGGAGAAGGAGAAGGTGAAGTCTGGAGGGTGTATCAGAAGAAGCAGAAGAAGGAGAAGGAGAAGGTGAAGTCTGGAGGGTGAAGCAGAAGAAGTAGAAGAAGGAGAAGGAGAAGGTGAAGTCTGGAGGGTGAATCAGAAAAGCAGAAGAAGGAGAAGGAGAAGGTGAAGTCTGGAGGCTGAATCAGAAGAAGCAGAAGAAGGAGAAGGAGAAGGTGAAGTCTAGAGGGTGAATCAGAAGAAGCAGAAGAAGGAAAAGGAAAAGGTGAAGTCTGGAGGGTGAATCAGAAGAAGCAGAAGAAGTAGAAGGAGAAGGTGAAGTCTGGAGGGTGAATCAGAAGAAGTAGAAGAAGGAGAAGGAGAAGGTGAAGTCTGGAGGGTGAATCAGAAGAAGCAGAAGAAGGAGAAGGAGAAGGTGAAGTCAGGAGGGTGAATCAGAAGAAGCAGAAGAAGGAGAAGGAGAAGGTGAAGTCTGGAGGGTGAATCAGAAGAAGCAGAAGAAGGAGAAGGCGAAGGTGAAGACTGGAGGGTGAATCAGAAGAAGAAGAAGAAGGAGAAGGAGAAGGTGAAGTCAGGAGGGTGAATCAGAAGAAGCAGAAGAAGGAGAAGGAGAAGGTGAAGTCTGGAGGGTGAATCAGAAGAAGCAGAAGAAGGAGAAGGAGAAGGTGAAGTCAGGAGGGTGAAGCAGAAGAAGCAGAAGAAGGAGAAGGAGAAGGTGAAGTCTGGAGGGTGAAGCAAAAGAAGCAGAAGAAGGAGAAGGAGAAGGTGAAGTCTGGAGGGTGAAGCAGAAGAAGCAGAAGAAGGAGAAGGAGAAGGTGAAGTCAGGAGGGTGAATCATAAAGAGGAGAAGAAGGAGATGGAGAAGGTGAAGTCTGGAGGGTGAATCAGAAGAAGTAGAAGAAGGAGAAGGAGAAGGTGAAGTCTGGAGGGAAATCAGAAGAAGCAGAAGAAGGAGAAGGAGAAGGTGAAGTCTGGAGGGTGAATCAGAAGAAGCTGAAGAAGGAGAAGGAGAAGGTGAAGTCTGGAGGGAGAAGCAGAAGAAGTAGAAGAAGGAGAAGGAGAAGGCGAAGCCTGGAGTGTGAAACAGAAGAAGTCGAAGAAGGAGAAGGAGAAGGTGAAGTCTGGAGGGTGAATCAGAAGAAGTAGAAGAAGGAGAAGGAGAAGGTGAAGTCTGGAGGGTGAATCAGAAGAAGTAGAAGAAGGAGAAGGAGAAGGTTTAGTCTGGAGGGTGAATCAGAAGAAGTAGACGAAGGAGAAGGAGAAGGTGAAGTCTGGAGGGTGTAGCAGAAGAAGGAGAAGCAGGAGAAGGAGAAGGTCAAGTCTGGAGGGTGAATGAGAAGAAGTACAAGAAGGAGAAGGAGAAGGTGAAGTCTGCAGGGTGAATCAGAAGAAGCAGAAGAAGGAGAAGGAGAAGGTGAAGTCTGGAGGTTGAATCAGAAGAAGCAGAAAAGGAGAAGGAGAAGGTGAAGTCTAGAGGGTGAATCAGAAGAAGCAGAAGAAGGAAAAGGAAAAGGTGAAGTCTGGAGGGTGAATCAGAAGAAGCAGAAGAAGTAGAAGGAGAAGGTGAAGCCTGGAGGGTGAATCAGAAGAAGTAGAAGAAGGAGAAGTAGAAGGTGAAGTCTGGAGGGTGAATCAGAAGAAGCAGAAGAAGTAGAAGGAGAAGGTGAAGTCTGGAGGGTGAATCAGAAGAAGTAGAAGAAGGAGAAGGAGAAGGTGAAGTCTAGAGGGTGAATCAGAAGAAGCAGAAGAAGGAGAAGGAAAAGGTGAAGTCTGCAGGGTGAATCAGAAGAAGCAGAAGAAGGAGAAGGAGAAGGTGAAGTCTGGAGGTTGAATCAGAAGAAGCAGAAGAAGGAGAAGGAGAAGGTGAAGTCTAGAGGGTGAATCAGAAGAAGCAGAAGAAGGAAAAGGAAAAGGTGAAGTCTGGAGGGTGAATCAGAAGAAGCAGAAGAAGTAGAAGGAGAAGGTGAAGCCTGGAGGGAGAATCAGAAGAAGTAGAAGAAGGAGAAGGAGAAGGTGAAGTCTGGAGGGTGAATCAGAAGACGCAGAAGAAGGAGAAGGAGAAGGTGAAGTCAGGAGTGTGAATCAGAAGAAGCAGAAGAAGGAGAAGGAGAAGGTGAAGTCTGGAGGGTGTATCAGAAGAAGCAGAAGAAGGAGAAGGAGAAGGTGAAGTCTGGAGGGTGAAGCAGAAGAAGTAGAAGAAGGAGAAGGAGAAGGTGAAGTCTGGAGGGTGAATCAGAAAAGCAGAAGAAGGAGAAGGAGAAGGTGAAGTCTGGAGGCTGAATCAGAAGAAGCAGAAGAAGGAGAAGGAGAAGGTGAAGTCTAGAGGGTGAATCAGAAGAAGCAGAAGAAGGAAAAGGAAAAGGTGAAGTCTGGAGGGTGAATCAGAAGAAGCAGAAGAAGTAGAAGGAGAAGGTGAAGTCTGGAGGGTGAATCAGAAGAAGTAGAAGAAGGAGAAGGAGAAGGTGAAGTCTGGAGGGTGAATCAGAAGAAGCAGAAGAAGGAGAAGGAGAAGGTGAAGTCAGGAGGGTGAATCAGAAGAAGCAGAAGAAGGAGAAGGAGAAGGTGAAGTCTGGAGGGTGAATCAGAAGAAGCAGAAGAAGGAGAAGGAGAAGGTGAAGACTGGAGGGTGAATCAGAAGAAGAAGAAGAAGGAGAAGGAGAAGGTGAAGTCAGGAGGGTGAATCAGAAGAAGCAGAAGAAGGAGAAGGAGAAGGTGAAGTCTGGAGGGTGAATCAGAAGAAGCAGAAGAAGGAGAAGGAGAAGGTGAAGTCAGGAGGGTGAAGCAGAAGAAGCAGAAGAAGGAGAAGGAGAAGGTGAAGTCTGGAGGGTGAAGCAAAAGAAGCAGAAGAAGGAGAAGGAGAAGGTGAAGTCTGGAGGGTGAAGCAGAAGAAGCAGAAGAAGGAGAAGGCGAAGGTGAAGACTGGAGGGTGAATCAGAAGAAGAAGAAGAAGGAGAAGGAGAAGGTGAAGTCAGGAGGGTGAATCAGAAGAAGCAGAAGAAGGAGAAGGAGAAGGTGAAGTCTGGAGGGTGAATCAGAAGAAGCAGAAGAAGGAGAAGGAGAAGGTGAAGTCAGGAGGGTGAAGCAGAAGAAGCAGAAGAAGGAGAAGGAGAAGGTGAAGTCTGGAGGGTGAAGCAAAAGAAGCAGAAGAAGGAGAAGGAGAAGGTGAAGTCTGGAGGGTGAAGCAGAAGAAGCAGAAGAAGGAGAAGGAGAAGGTGAAGTCAGGAGGGTGAATCATAAAGAGGAGAAGAAGGAGATGGAGAAGGTGAAGTCTGGAGGGTGAATCAGAAGAAGTAGAAGAAGGAGAAGGAGAAGGTGAAGTCTGGAGGGAAATCAGAAGAAGCAGAAGAAGGAGAAGGAGAAGGTGAAGTCTGGAGGGTGAATCAGAAGAAGCTGAAGAAGGAGAAGGAGAAGGTGAAGTCTGGAGGGAGAAGCAGAAGAAGTAGAAGAAGGAGAAGGAGAAGGCGAAGCCTGGAGTGTGAAACAGAAGAAGTCGAAGAAGGAGAAGGAGAAGGTGAAGTCTGGAGGGTGAATCAGAAGAAGTAGAAGAAGGAGAAGGAGAAGGTGAAGTCTGGAGGGTGAATCAGAAGAAGTAGAAGAAGGAGAAGGAGAAGGTTTAGTCTGGAGGGTGAATCAGAAGAAGTAGACGAAGGAGAAGGAGAAGGTGAAGTCTGGAGGGTGTAGCAGAAGAAGGAGAAGCAGGAGAAGGAGAAGGTCAAGTCTGGAGGGTGAATGAGAAGAAGTACAAGAAGGAGAAGGAGAAGGTGAAGTCTGCAGGGTGAATCAGAAGAAGCAGAAGAAGGAGAAGGAGAAGGTGAAGTCTGGAGGTTGAATCAGAAGAAGCAGAAAAGGAGAAGGAGAAGGTGAAGTCTAGAGGGTGAATCAGAAGAAGCAGAAGAAGGAAAAGGAAAAGGTGAAGTCTGGAGGGTGAATCAGAAGAAGCAGAAGAAGTAGAAGGAGAAGGTGAAGCCTGGAGGGTGAATCAGAAGAAGTAGAAGAAGGAGAAGGAGAAGGTGAAGTCTGGAGGGTGAATCAGAAGAAGCAGAAGAAGTAGAAGGAGAAGGTGAAGTCTGGAGGGTGAATCAGAAGAAGTAGAAGAAGGAGAAGGAGAAGGTGAAGTCTAGAGGGTGAATCAGAAGAAGCAGAAGAAGGAGAAGGAAAAGGTGAAGTCTGCAGGGTGAATCAGAAGAAGCAGAAGAAGGAGAAGGAGAAGGTGAAGTCTGGAGGTTGAATCAGAAGAAGCAGAAGAAGGAGAAGGAGAAGGTGAAGTCTAGAGGGTGAATCAGAAGAAGCAGAAGAAGGAAAAGGAAAAGGTGAAGTCTGGAGGGTGAATCAGAAGAAGCAGAAGAAGTAGAAGGAGAAGGTGAAGCCTGGAGGGTGAATCAGAAGAAGTAGAAGAAGGAGAAGGAGAAGGTGAAGTCTGGAGGGTGAATCAGAAGACGCAGAAGAAGGAGAAGGAGAAGGTGAAGTCAGGAGTGTGAATCAGAAGAAGCAGAAGAAGGAGAAGGAGAAGGTGAAGTCTGGAGGGTGTATCAGAAGAAGCAGAAGAAGGAGAAGGAGAAGGTGAAGTCTGGAGGGTGAAGCAGAAGAAGTAGAAGAAGGAGAAGGAGAAGGTGAAGTCTGGAGGGTGAATCAGAAAAGCAGAAGAAGGAGAAGGAGAAGGTGAAGTCTGGAGGCTGAATCAGAAGAAGCAGAAGAAGGAGAAGGAGAAGGTGAAGTCTAGAGGGTGAATCAGAAGAAGCAGAAGAAGGAAAAGGAAAAGGTGAAGTCTGGAGGGTGAATCAGAAGAAGCAGAAGAAGTAGAAGGAGAAGGTGAAGTCTGGAGGGTGAATCAGAAGAAGTAGAAGAAGGAGAAGGAGAAGGTGAAGTCTGGAGGGTGAATCAGAAGAAGCAGAAGAAGGAGAAGGAGAAGGTGAAGTCAGGAGGGTGAATCAGAAGAAGCAGAAGAAGGAGAAGGAGAAGGTGAAGTCTGGAGGGTGAATCAGAAGAAGCAGAAGAAGGAGAAGGAGAAGGTGAAGACTGGAGGGTGAATCAGAAGAAGAAGAAGAAGGAGAAGGAGAAGGTGAAGTCAGGAGGGTGAATCAGAAGAAGCAGAAGAAGGAGAAGGAGAAGGTGAAGTCTGGAGGGTGAATCAGAAGAAGCAGAAGAAGGAGAAGGAGAAGGTGAAGTCAGGAGGGTGAAGCAGAAGAAGCAGAAGAAGGAGAAGGAGAAGGTGAAGTCTGGAGGGTGAAGCAAAAGAAGCAGAAGAAGGAGAAGGAGAAGGTGAAGTCTGGAGGGTGAAGCAGAAGAAGCAGAAGAAGGAGAAGGAGAAGGTGAAGTCAGGAGGGTGAATCATAAGAAGGAGAAGAAGGAGAAGGAGAAGGTGAAGTCTGGAGGGTGAATCAGAAGAAGTAGAAGAAGGAGAAGGAGAAGGTGAAGTCTGGATGGAAATCAGAAGAAGCAGAAGAAGGAGAAGGAGAAGGTGAAGTCTGGACTGTGAATCAGAAGAAGCTGAAGAAGGAGAAGGAGAAGGTGAAGTCTGGAGGGAGAAGCAGAAGAAGTAGAAGAAGGAGAAGGAGAAGGCGAAGCCTGGAGTGTGAAACAGAAGAAGTCGAAGAAGGAGAAGGAGAAGGTGAAGTCTGGAGGGTGAATCAGAAGAAGTAGAAGAAGGAGAAGGAGAAGGTGAAGTCTGGAGGGTGAATCAGAAGAAGTAGAAGAAGGAGAAGGAGAAGGTTTAGTCTGGAGGGTGAATCAGAAGAAGTAGACGAAGGAGAAGGAGAAGGTAAAGTCTGGAGGGTGTATCAGAAGAAGGAGAAGCAGGAGAAGGAGAAGGTCAAGTCTGGAGGGTGAATGAGAAGAAGTACAAGAAGGAGAAGGAGAAGGTGAAGTCTGCAGGGTGAATCAGAAGAAGCAGAAGAAGGAGAAGGAGAAGGTGAAGTCTGGAGGTTGAATCAGAAGAAGCAGAAAAGGAGAAGGAGAAGGTGAAGTCTAGAGGGTGAATCAGAAGAAGCAGAAGAAGGAAAAGGAAAAGGTGAAGTCTGGAGGGTGAATCAGAAGAAGCAGAAGAAGTAGAAGGAGAAGGTGAAGCCTGGAGGGTGAATCAGAAGAAGTAGAAGAAGGAGAAGGAGAAGGTGAAGTCTGGAGGGTGAATCAGAAGACGCAGAAGAAGGAGAAGGAGAAGGTGAAGTCAGGAGTGTGAATCAGAAGAAGCAGAAGAAGGAGAAGGAGAAGGTGAAGTCTGGAGGGTGAATCAGAAGAAGCAGAAGAAGGAGAAGGAGAAGGTGAAGACTGGAGGGTGAATCAGAAGAGGTAGAAGAAGGAGAAGGAGAAGGTGAAGTCTGGAGGGTGAATCAGAAGAAGTCGAAGAAGGAGAAGGAGAAGGCGAAGTCTGGAGGGTGAATCAGAAGAAGCAGAAGAAGGAGAAGGAGAAGGTGAAGTCAGGAGGGTGAAGCAGAAGAAGCAGAAGAAGGAGAAGGAGAAGGTGAAGTCTGGAGGGTGAAGCAGAAGAAGCAGAAGAAGGAGAAGGAGAAGGTGAAGTCTGGAGGGCGAAGCAGAAGCAGCAGAAGAAGGAGTAGGAGAAGGTGAAGTCTGGAGGGTGAAGCAGAAGAAGCAGAAGAAGGAGAAGGAGAAGGTGAAGTCTGCAGGGTGAATCAGAAGAAGTAGAAGAAGGAGAAGGAGAAGGTGAAGTCAGGAGGGTGAAGCAGAAGAAGCAGAAGAAGGAGAAGGAGAAGGTGAAGCCTGGAGGGTGAAGCAGAAGAAGCAGAAGAAGGAGAAGGAATAGGTGAAGTCTGGAGGGTGAAGCAGAAGAAGCAGAAGAAGGAGAAGGAGAAGGTGAAGTCAGGAGGGTGAATCATAAGAAGTAGAAGAAGGAGAAGGAGAAGGTGAAGTCTGGAGGGTGAATCAGAAGAAGTAGAAGAAGGAGAAGGAGAAGGTGAAGTCTGGAGGGTGAATCAGAAGAAGTAGAAGAAGGAGAAGGAGAAGGTGAAGTCTGGAGGGTGAATCAGAAGAAGCAGAAGAAGGAGAAGGAGAAGGTGAAGTCTGGAGGGAGAAGCAGAAGACGTAGAAGAAGGAGAAGGAGAAGGTGAAGTCTGGAGGGTGAATCAGAAGAAGTAGACGAAGGAGAAGGAGAAGGTGAAGTCTGGAGGGTGTATCAGAAGAAGCAGAAGAAGGAGAAGGAGAAGGTGAAGTCTGGAGGGTGAATCAGAAGAAGTAGAAGAATGAGAAGGAGAAGGTGAAGTCTGGAGGGTGAATCAGAAGAAGCAGAAGAAGGAGAAGGAGAAGGTGAAGTCTGGAGGCTGAATCAGAAGAAGCAGAAGAAGGAGAAGCAGAAGGTGAAGTCTAGAGGGTGAATCAGAAGAAGCAGAAGAAGGAAAAGGAAAAGGTGAAGTCTGGAGGGTGAATCAGAAGAAGCAGAAGAAGTAGAAGGAGAAGGTGAAGTCTGGAGGGTGAATCAGAAGAAGTAGAAGAAGGAGAAGGAGAAGGTGAAGTCTGGAGGGTGAATCAGAAGAAGCAGAAGAAGGAGAAGGAGAAGGTGAAGTCAGGAGGGTGAATCAGAAGAAGCAGAAGAAGGAGAAGGAGAAGGTGAAGTCTGGAGGGTGAATCAGAAGAAGCAGAAGAAGGAGAAGGAGAAGGTGAAGACTGGAGGGTGAATCAGAAGAGGAAGAAGAAGGAGAAGGAGAAGGTGAAGTCTGGAGGGTGAATCAGAAGAAGTCGAAGAAGGAGAAGGAGAAGGCGAAGTCTGGAGGGTGAATCAGAAGAAGCAGAAGAAGGAGAAGGAGAAGGTGAAGTCAGGAGGGTGAAGCAGAAGAAGCAGAAAAAGGAGAAGGAGAAGGTGAAGTCTGGAGGGCGCAGCAGAAGAAGCAAAAGAAGGAGAAGGAGAAGGTGAAGTCTGGAGGGTGAAGCAGAAGAAGCAGAAGAAGTAGAAGGAGAAGGTGAAGTCTGGAGGGTGAATCAGAAGAAGTAGAAGAAGGAGAAGGAGAAGGTGAAGTCTGGAGGGTGAATCAGAAGAAGCAGAAGAAGGAGAAGGAGAAGGTGAAGTCAGGAGGGTGAATCAGAAGAAGCAGAAGAAGGAGAAGGAGAAGGTGAAGTCTGGAGGGTGAATCAGAAGAAGCAGAAGAAGGAGAAGGAGAAGGTGAAGACTGGAGGGTGAATCAGAAGAAGAAGAAGAAGGAGAAGGAGAAGGTGAAGTCTGGAGGGTGAATCAGAAGAAGTCGAAGAAGGAGAAGGAGAAGGCGAAGTCTGGAGGGTGAATCAGAAGAAGCAGAAGAAGGAGAAGGAGAAGGTGAAGTCAGGAGGGTGAAGCAGAAGAAGCAGAAAAAGGAGAAGGAGAAGGTGAAGTCTGGAGGGCGCAGCAGAAGAAGCAGAAGAAGGAGAAGGAGAAGGTGAAGTCTGGAGGGTGAAGCAGAAGAAGCAGAAGAAGGAGAAGGAGAAGGTGAAGTCTGGAGGGTGAATCAGAAGAAGTAGAAGAAGGAGAAGGAGAAGGTGAAGTCAGGAGGGTGAAGCAGAAGAAGCAGAAGAAGGAGAAGGAGAAGGTGAAGTCTGGAGGGTGTAGCAGAAGAAGCAGAAGAAGGAGAAGGAGAAGGTGAAGACTGGAGGGCGAAGCAGAAGAAGCAGAAGAAGGAGAAGGAGAAGGTGAAGTCTGGAGGGTGCAGCAGAAGAAGCAGAAGAAGGAGAAGGAGAAGGTGAAGTCTGGAGGGTGAATCAGAAGAAGTAGAAGAAGGAGAAGGAGAAGGTTTAGTCTGGAGGGTGAATCAGAAGAAGTAGACGAAGGAGAAGGAGAAGGTGAAGTCTGGAGGGTGAATCAGAAGAAGTAGACGAAGGAGAAGGAGAAGGTGAAGTCTGGAGGGTGTATCAGAAGAAGGAGAAGCAGGAGAAGGAGAAGGTCAAGTCTGGAGGGTGAATCAGAAGAAGTAGAAGAAGGAGAAGGAGAAGGTGAAGTCTGCAGGGTGAATCAGAAGAAGCAGAAGAAGGAGAAGGAGAAGGTGAAGTCTGGAGGTTGAATCAGAAGAAGCAGAAGAAGGAGAAGGAGAAGGTGAAGCCTGGAGGGTGAATCAGAAGAAGTAGAAGAAGGAGAAGGAGAAGGTGAAGTCTGGAGGGTGAATCAGAATAAGTAGAAGAAGGAGAAGGAGAAGGCGAAGTCTGGAGGGTGAATCAGAAGAAGCAGAAGAAGGAGAAGGAGAAGGTGAAGACTGGAGGGTGAATCAGAAGAGGTAGAAGAAGGAGAAGGAGAAGGTGAAGTCTGGAGGGTGAATCAGAAGAAGTAGAAGAAGTAGAAGGAGAAGGCGAAGTCTGGAGGGTGAATCAGAAGAAGCAGAAGAAGGAGAAGGAGAAGGTGAAGTCAGGAGGGTGAAGCAGAATAAGCAGAAGAAGGAGAAGGAGAAGGTGAAGTCTGGAGGGTGAAGCAGAAGAAGCAGAAGAAGGAGTAGGAGAAGGTGAAGTCTGGAGGGTGAAGCAGAAGAAGCAGAAGAAGGAGAAGGAGAAGGTGAAGTCTGGAGGGTGAATCAGAAGAAGTAGAAGAAGGAGAAGGAGAAGGTGAAGTCAGGAGGGTGAAGCAGAAGAAGCAGAAGAAGGAGAAGGAGAAGGTGAAGCCTGGAGGGTGAAGCAGAAGAAGCAGAAGAAGGAGAAGGAGAAGGTGAAGTCTGGAGGGTGAAGCAGAAGAAGCAGAAGAAGGAGAAGGAGAAGGTGAAGTCAGGAGGGTGAATCATAAGAAGTAGAAGAAGGAGAAAGAGAAGGTGAAGTCTGGAGGGTGAATCAGAAGAAGTAGAAGAAGGAGAAGGAGAAGGCGAAGTCTGGAGGGTGAATCAGAAGAAGCAGAAGAAGGAGAAGGAGAAGGTGAAGTCAGGAGGGTGAAGCAGAAGAAGCAGAAAAAGGAGAAGGAGAAGGTGAAGTCTGGAGGGCGCAGCAGAAGAAGCAGAAGAAGGAGAAGGAGAAGGTGAAGTCTGGAGGGTGAAGCAGAAGAAGCAGAAGAAGTAGAAGGAGAAGGTGAAGTCTGGAGGGTGAATCAGAAGAAGTAGAAGAAGGAGAAGGAGAAGGTGAAGTCTGGAGGGTGAATCAGAAGAAGCAGAAGAAGGAGAAGGAGAAGGTGAAGTCAGGAGGGTGAATCAGAAGAAGCAGAAGAAGGAGAAGGAGAAGGTGAAGTCTGGAGGGTGAATCAGAAGAAGCAGAAGAAGGAGAAGGAGAAGGTGAATACTGGAGGGTGAATCAGAAGAAGAAGAAGAAGGAGAAGGAGAAGGTGAAGTCTGGAGGGTGAATCAGAGGAAGTCGAAGAAGGAGAAGGAGAAGGCGAAGTCTGGAGGGTGAATCAGAAGAAGCAGAAGAAGGAGAAGGAGAAGGTGAAGTCAGGAGGGTGAAGCAGAAGAAGCAGAAAAAGGAGAAGGAGAAGGTGAAGTCTGGAGGGCGCAGCAGAAGAAGCAGAAGAAGGAGAAGGAGAAGGTGAAGTCTGGAGGGTGAAGCAGAAGAAGCAGAAGAAGGAGAAGGAGAAGGTGAAGTCTGGAGGGTGAATCAGAAGAAGTAGAAGAAGGAGAAGGAGAAGGTGAAGTCAGGAGGGTGAAGCAGAAGAAGCAGAAGAAGGAGAAGGAGAAGGTGAAGTCTGGAGGGTGTAGCAGAAGAAGCAGAAGAAGGAGAAGGAGAAGGTGAAGACTGGAGGGCGAAGCAGAAGAAGCAGAAGAAGGAGAAGGAGAAGGTGAAGTCTGGAGGGTGCAGCAGAAGAAGCAGAAGAAGGAGAAGGAGAAGGTGAAGTCTGGAGGGTGAATCAGAAGAAGTAGAAGAAGGAGAAGGAGAAGGTTTAGTCTGGAGGGTGAATCAGAAGAAGTAGACGAAGGAGAAGGAGAAGGTGAAGTCTGGAGGGTGAATCAGAAGAAGTAGACGAAGGAGAAGGAGAAGGTGAAGTCTGGAGGGTGTATCAGAAGAAGGAGAAGCAGGAGAAGGAGAAGGTCAAGTCTGGAGGGTGAATCAGAAGAAGTAGAAGAAGGAGAAGGAGAAGGTGAAGTCTGCAGGGTGAATCAGAAGAAGCAGAAGAAGGAGAAGGAGAAGGTGAAGTCTGGAGGTTGAATCAGAAGAAGCAGAAGAAGGAGAAGGAGAAGGTGAAGCCTGGAGGGTGAATCAGAAGAAGTAGAAGAAGGAGAAGGAGAAGGTGAAGTCTGGAGGGTGAATCAGAATAAGTAGAAGAAGGAGAAGGAGAAGGCGAAGTCTGGAGGGTGAATCAGAAGAAGCAGAAGAAGGAGAAGGAGAAGGTGAAGACTGGAGGGTGAATCAGAAGAGGTAGAAGAAGGAGAAGGAGAAGGTGAAGTCTGGAGGGTGAATCAGAAGAAGTAGAAGAAGTAGAAGGAGAAGGCGAAGTCTGGAGGGTGAATCAGAAGAAGCAGAAGAAGGAGAAGGAGAAGGTGAAGTCAGGAGGGTGAAGCAGAAGAAGCAGAAGAAGGAGAAGGAGAAGGTGAAGTCTGGAGGGTGAAGCAGAAGAAGCAGAAGAAGGAGTAGGAGAAGGTGAAGTCTGGAGGGTGAAGCAGAAGAAGCAGAAGAAGGAGAAGGAGAAGGTGAAGTCTGGAGGGTGAATCAGAAGAAGTAGAAGAAGGAGAAGGAGAAGGTGAAGTCAGGAGGGTGAAGCAGAAGAAGCAGAAGAAGGAGAAGGAGAAGGTGAAGCCTGGAGGGTGAAGCAGAAGAAGCAGAAGAAGGAGAAGGAGAAGGTGAAGTCTGGAGGGTGAAGCAGAAGAAGCAGAAGAAGGAGAAGGAGAAGGTGAAGTCAGGAGGGTGAATCATAAGAAGTAGAAGAAGGAGAAAGAGAAGGTGAAGTCTGGAGGGTGAATCAGAAGAAGTAGAAGAAGGAGAAGGAGAAGGTGAAGTCTGGAGGGTGAATCAGAAGAAGTAGAAGAAGGAGAAGGAGAAGGTGAAGTCTGGAGGGTGAATCAGAAGAAGCAGAAGAAGGAGAAGGAGAAGGTGAAGTCTGGAGGGAGAAGCAGAAGACGTAGAAGAAGGAGAAGGAGAAGGTGAAGTCTGGAGGGTGAATCAGAAGAAGTAGACGAAGGAGAAGGAGAAGGTGAAGTCTGGAGGGTGTATCAGAAGAAGCAGAAGAAGGAGAAGGAGAAGGTGAAGTCTGGAGGGTGAATCAGAAGAAGTAGAAGAAGGAGAAGGAGAAGGTGAAGTCTGGAGGGTGAATCAGAAGAAGCAGAAGAAGGAGAAGGAGAAGGTGAAGTCTGGAGGCTGAATCAGAAGAAGCAGAAGAAGGAGAAGGAGAAGGTGAAGTCTAGAGGGTGAATCAGAAGAAGCAGAAGAAGGAAAAGGAAAAGGTGAAGTCTGGAGGGTGAATCAGAAGAAGCAGAAGAAGTAGAAGGAGAAGGTGAAGTCTGGAGGGTGAATCAGAAGAAGTAGAAGAAGGAGAAGGAGAAGGTGAAGTCTGGAGGGTGAATCAGAAGAAGCAGAAGAAGGAGAAGGAGAAGGTGAAGTCAGGAGGGTGAATCAGAAGAAGCAGAAGAAGGAGAAGGAGAAGGTGAAGTCTGGAGGGTGAATCAGAAGAAGCAGAAGAAGGAGAAATAGAAGGTGAAGACTGGAGGGTGAATCAGAAGAAGAAGAAGAAGGAGAAGGAGAAGATGAAGTCTGGAGGGTGAATCAGAAGAAGTCGAAGAAGGAGAAGGAGAAGGCGAAGTCTGGAGGGTGAATCAGAAGAAGCAGAAGAAGGAGAAGGAGAAGGTGAAGTCAGGAGGGTGAAGCAGAAGAAGCAGAAGAAGGAGAAGGAGAAGGTGAAGTCTGGAGGGCGCAGCAGAAGAAGCAGAAGAAGGAGAAGGAGAAGGTGAAGTCTGGAGGGTGAAGCAGAAGAAGCAGAAGAAGGAGAAGGAGAAGGTGAAGTCTGGAGGGTGAATCAGAAGAAGTAGAAGAAGGAGAAGGAGAAGGTGAAGTCAGGAGGGTGAAGCAGAAGAAGCAGAAGAAGGAGAAGGAGAAGGTGAAGTCTGGAGGGTTAATCAGAAGAAGCAGAAGAAGGAGAAGGAGAAGGTGAAGACTGGAGGGTGAATCAGAAGAAGAAGAAGAAGGAGAAGGAGAAGGTGAAGTCTGGAGGGTGAATCAGAAGAAGTCGAAGAAGGAGAAGGAGAAGGCGAAGTCTGGAGGGTGAATCAGAAGAAGCAGAAGAAGGAGAAGGAGAACGTGAAGTCAGGAGGGTGAAGCAGAAGAAGCAGAAAAAGGAGAAGGAGAAGGTGAAGTCAGGAGGGTGAATCAGAAGAAGCAGAAGAAGGAGAAGGAGAAGGTGAAGTCTGGAGGGTGAATCAGAAGAAGCAGAAGAAGGAGAAGGAGAAGGTGAAGACTGGAGGGTGAATCAGAAGAAGAAGAAGAAGGAGAAGGAGAAGGTGAAGTCTGGAGGGTGAATCAGAAGAAGTCGAAGAAGGAGAAGGAGAAGGCGAAGTCTGGAGGGTGAATCAGAAGAAGCAGAAGAAGGAGAAGGAGAAGGTGAAGTCAGGAGGGTGAAGCAGAAGAAGCAGAAAAAGGAGAAGGAGAAGGTGAAGTCTGGAGGGCGCAGCAGAAGAAGCAGAAGAAGGAGAAGGAGAAGGTGAAGTCTGGAGGGTGAAGCAGAAGAAGCAGAAGAAGGAGAAGGAGAAGGTGAAGTCTGGAGGGTGAATCAGAAGAAGTAGAAGAAGGAGAAGGAGAAGGTGAAGTCAGGAGGGTGAAGCAGAAGAAGCAGAAGAAGGAGAAGGAGAAGGTGAAGTCTGGAGGGTGTAGCAGAAGAAGCAGAAGAAGGAGAAGGAGAAGGTGAAGACTGGAGGGCGAAGCAGAAGAAGCAGAAGAAGGAGAAGGAGAAGGTGAAGTCTGGAGGGTGCAGCAGAAGAAGCAGAAGAAGGAGAAGGAGAAGGTGAAGTCTGGAGGGTGAATCAGAAGAAGTAGAAGAAGGAGAAGGAGAAGGTTTAGTCTGGAGGGTGAATCAGAAGAAGTAGACGAAGGAGAAGGAGAAGGTGAAGTCTGGAGGGTGAATCAGAAGAAGTAGACGAAGGAGAAGGAGAAGGTGAAGTCTGGAGGGTGTATCAGAAGAAGGAGAAGCAGGAGAAGGAGAAGGTCAAGTCTGGAGGGTGAATCAGAAGAAGTAGAAGAAGGAGAAGGAGAAGGTGAAGTCTGCAGGGTGAATCAGAAGAAGCAGAAGAAGGAGAAGGAGAAGGTGAAGTCTGGAGGTTGAATCAGAAGAAGCAGAAGAAGGAGAAGGAGAAGGTGAAGCCTGGAGGGTGAATCAGAAGAAGTAGAAGAAGGAGAAGGAGAAGGTGAAGTCTGGAGGGTGAATCAGAATAAGTAGAAGAAGGAGAAGGAGAAGGCGAAGTCTGGAGGGTGAATCAGAAGAAGCAGAAGAAGGAGAAGGAGAAGGTGAAGACTGGAGGGTGAATCAGAAGAGGTAGAAGAAGGAGAAGGAGAAGGTGAAGTCTGGAGGGTGAATCAGAAGAAGTAGAAGAAGTAGAAGGAGAAGGCGAAGTCTGGAGGGTGAATCAGAAGAAGCAGAAGAAGGAGAAGGAGAAGGTGAAGTCAGGAGGGTGAAGCAGAAGAAGCAGAAGAAGGAGAAGGAGAAGGTGAAGTCTGGAGGGTGAAGCAGAAGAAGCAGAAGAAGGAGTAGGAGAAGGTGAAGTCTGGAGGGTGAAGCAGAAGAAGCAGAAGAAGGAGAAGGAGAAGGTGAAGTCTGGAGGGTGAATCAGAAGAAGTAGAAGAAGGAGAAGGAGAAGGTGAAGTCAGGAGGGTGAAGCAGAAGAAGCAGAAGAAGGAGAAGGAGAAGGTGAAGCCTGGAGGGTGAAGCAGAAGAAGCAGAAGAAGGAGAAGGAGAAGGTGAAGTCTGGAGGGTGAAGCAGAAGAAGCAGAAGAAGGAGAAGGAGAAGGTGAAGTCAGGAGGGTGAATCATAAGAAGTAGAAGAAGGAGAAAGAGAAGGTGAAGTCTGGAGGGTGAATCAGAAGAAGTAGAAGAAGGAGAAGGAGAAGGTGAAGTCTGGAGGGTGAATCAGAAGAAGTAGAAGAAGGAGAAGGAGAAGGTGAAGTCTGGAGGGTGAATCAGAAGAAGCAGAAGAAGGAGAAGGAGAATGTGAAGTCTGGAGGGAGAAGCAGAAGACGTAGAAGAAGGAGAAGGAGAAGGTGAAGTCTGGAGGGTGAATCAGAAGAAGTAGACGAAGGAGAAGGAGAAGGTGAAGTCTGGAGGGTGTATCAGAAGAAGCAGAAGAAGGAGAAGGAGAAGGTGAAGTCTGGAGGGTGAATCAGAAGAAGTAGAAGAAGGAGAAGGAGAAGGTGAAGTCTGGAGGGTGAATCAGAAGAAGCAGAAGAAGGAGAAGGAGAAGGTGAAGTCTGGAGGCTGAATCAGAAGAAGCAGAAGAAGGAGAAGGAGAAGGTGAAGTCTAGAGGGTGAATCAGAAGAAGCAGAAGAAGGAAAAGGAAAAGGTGAAGTCTGGAGGGTGAATCAGAAGAAGCAGAAGAAGTAGAAGGAGAAGGTGAAGTCTGGAGGGTGAATCAGAAGAAGTAGAAGAAGGAGAAGGAGAAGGTGAAGTCTGGAGGGTGAATCAGAAGAAGCAGAAGAAGGAGAAGGAGAAGGTGAAGTCAGGAGGGTGAATCAGAAGAAGCAGAAGAAGGAGAAGGAGAAGGTGAAGTCTGGAGGGTGAATCAGAAGAAGCAGAAGAAGGAGAAATAGAAGGTGAAGACTGGAGGGTGAATCAGAAGAAGAAGAAGAAGGAGAAGGAGAAGATGAAGTCTGGAGGGTGAATCAGAAGAAGTCGAAGAAGGAGAAGGAGAAGGCGAAGTCTGGAGGGTGAATCAGAAGAAGCAGAAGAAGGAGAAGGAGAAGGTGAAGTCAGGAGGGTGAAGCAGAAGAAGCAGAAAAAGGAGAAGGAGAAGGTGAAGTCTGGAGGGCGCAGCAGAAGAAGCAGAAGAAGGAGAAGGAGAAGGTGATGTCTGGAGGGTGAAGCAGAAGAAGCAGAAGAAGGAGAAGGAGAAGGTGAAGTCTGGAGGGTGAATCAGAAGAAGTAGAAGAAGGAGAAGGAGAAGGTGAAGTCAGGAGGGTGAAGCAGAAGAAGCAGAAGAAGGAGAAGGAGAAGGTGAAGTCTGGAGGGTGTAGCAGAAGAAGCAGAAGAAGGAGAAGGAGAAGGTGAAGACTGGAGGGCGAAGCAGAAGAAGGAGAAGGAGAAGGTGAAGTCTGGAGGGTGCAGCAGAAGAAGCAGAAGAAGGAGAAGGAGAAGCTGAAGTCTGGAGGGTGAATCAGAAGAAGTAGAAGAAGGAGAAGGAGAAGGTGAAGTCAGGAGGGTGAAGCAGAAGAAGCAGAAGAAGGAGAAGGAGAAGGTGAAGTCTGGAGGGTGAAGCAGAAGAAGCAGAAGAAGGAGAAGGAGAAGGTGAAGTCTGGAGGGTGAAGCAGAAGAAGCAGAAGAAGGAGAAGGAGAAGGTGAAGTCAGGAGGGTGAATCATAAGAAGGAGAAGAAGGAGAAGGAGAAGGTGAAGTCTGGAGGGTGAATCAGAAGAAGTAGAAGAAGGAGAAGGAGAAGGTGAAGTCTGGAGGGAAATCAGAAGAAGCAGAAGAAGGAGAAGGAGAAGGTGAAGTCTGGAGGGTGAATCAGAAGAAGCTGAAGAAGGAGAAGGAGAAGGTGAAGTCTGGAGGGAGAAGCAGAAGAAGTAGAAGAAGGAGAAGGAGAAGGCGAAGCCTGGAGTGTGAAACAGAAGAAGTAGAAGAAGGAGAAGGAGAAGGTGAAGTCTGGAGGTTGAATCAGAAGAAGCAGAAGAAGGAGAAGGAGAAGGTGAAGCCTGGAGGGTGAATCAGAAGAAGTAGAAGAAGGAGAAGGAGAAGGTGAAGTCTGGAGGGTGAATCAGAAGAAGTAGAAGAAGGAGAAGGAGAAGGTTTAGTCTGGAGGGTGAATCAGAAGAAGTAGACGAAGGAGAAGGAGAAGGTGAAGTCTGGAGGGTGTATCAGAAGAAGGAGAAGCAGGAGAAGGAGAAGGTCAAGTCTGGAGGGTGAATCAGAAGAAGTAGAAGAAGGAGAAGGAGAAGGTGAAGTCTGCAGGGTGAATCAGAAGAAGCAGAAGAAGAAGGAGAAGGTGAAGTCTGGAGGTTGAATCAGAAGAAGCAGAAGAAGGAGAAGGAGAAGGTGAAGCCTGGAGGGTGAATCAGAAGAAGTAGAAGAAGGAGAAGGAGAAGGTGAAGTCTGGAGGGTGAATCAGAAGAAGTAGAAGAAGGAGAAGGAGAAGGCGAAGTCTGGAGGGTGAATCAGAAGAAGCAGAAGAAGGAGAAGGAGAAGGTGAAGACTGGAGGGTGAATCAGAAGAGGTAGAAGAAGGAGAAGGAGAAGGTGAAGTCTGGAGGGTGAATCAGAAGAAGTAGAAGAAGTAGAAGGAGAAGGCGAAGTCTGGAGGGTGAATCAGAAGAAGCAGAAGAAGGAGAAGGAGAAGGTGAAGTCAGGAGGGTGAAGCAGAAGAAGCAGAAGAAGGAGAAGGAGAAGGTGAAGTCTGGAGGGTGAAGCAGAAGAAGCAGAAGAAGGAGTAGGAGAAGGTGAAGTCTGGAGGGTGAAGCAGAAGAAGCAGAAGAAGGAGAAGGAGAAGGTGAAGTCTGGAGGGTGAATCAGAAGAAGTAGAAGAAGGAGAAGGAGAAGGTGAAGTCAGGAGGGTGAAGCAGAAGAAGCAGAAGAAGGAGAAGGAGAAGGTGAAGCCTGGAGGGTGAAGCAGAAGAAGCAGAAGAAGGAGAAGGAGAAGGTGAAGTCTGGAGGGTGAAGCGGAAGAAGCAGAAGAAGGAGAAGGAGAAGGTGAAGTCAGGAGGGTGAATCATAAGAAGTAGAAGAAGGAGAAAGAGAAGGTGAAGTCTGGAGGGTGAATCAGAAGAAGTAGAAGAAGGAGAAGGAGAAGGTGAAGTCTGGAGGGTGAATCAGAAGAAGTAGAAGAAGGAGAAGGAGAAGGTGAAGTCTGGAGGGTGCATCAGAAGAAGCAGAAGAAGGAGAAGGAGAAGGTGAAGTCTGGAGGGAGAAGCAGAAGACGTAGAAGAAGGAGAAGGAGAAGGTGAAGTCTGGAGGGTGAATCAGAAGAAGTAGACGAAGGAGAAGGAGAAGGTGAAGTCTGGAGGGTGTATCAGAAGAAGCAGAAGAAGGAGAAGGAGAAGGTGAAGTCTGGAGGGTGAATCAGAAGAAGTAGAAGAAGGAGAAGGAGAAGGTGAAGTCTGGAGGGTGAATCAGAAGAAGCAGAAGAAGGAGAAGGAGAAGGTGAAGTCTGGAGGCTGAATCAGAAGAAGCAGAAGAAGGAGAAGGAGAAGGTGAAGTCTAGAGGGTGAATCAGAAGAAGCAGAAGAAGGAAAAGGAAAAGGTGAAGTCTGGAGGGTGAATCAGAAGAAGCAGAAGAAGTAGAAGGAGAAGGTGAAGTCTGGAGGGTGAATCAGAAGAAGTAGAAGAAGGAGAAGGAGAAGGTGAAGTCTGGAGGGTGAATCAGAAGAAGCAGAAGAAGGAGAAGGAGAAGGTGAAGTCAGGAGGGTGAATCAGAAGAAGCAGAAGAAGGAGAAGGAGAAGGTGAAGTCTGGAGGGTGAATCAGAAGAAGCAGAAGAAGGAGAAATAGAAGGTGAAGACTGGAGGGTGAATCAGAAGAAGAAGAAGAAGGAGAAGGAGAAGGTGAAGTCTGGAGGGTGAATCAGAAGAAGTCGAAGAAGGAGAAGGAGAAGGCGAAGTCTGGAGGGTGAATCAGAAGAAGCAGAAGAAGGAGAAGGAGAAGGTGAAGTCAGGAGGGTGAAGCAGAAGAAGCAGAAGAAGGAGAAGGAGAAGGTGAAGTCTGGAGGGCGCAGCAGAAGAAGCAGAAGAAGGAGAAGGAGAAGGTGAAGTCTGGAGGGTGAAGCAGAAGAAGCAGAAGAAGGAGAAGGAGAAGGTGAAGTCTGGAGGGTGAATCAGAAGAAGTAGAAGAAGGAGAAGGAGAAGGTGAAGTCAGGAGGGTGAAGCAGAAGAAGCAGAAGAAGGAGAAGGAGAAGGTGAAGTCTGGAGGGTGAAGCAGAAGAAGCAGAAGAAGGAGAAGGAGAAGGTGAAGTCAGGAGGGTGAAGCAGAAGAAGCAGAAGAAGGAGAAGGAGAAGGTGAAGTCTGGAGGGTGAAGCAGAAGAAGCAGAAGAAGGAGAAGGAGAAGGTGAAGTCTGGAGGGTGAAGCAGAAGAAGCAGAAGAAGGAGAAGGAGAAGGTGAAGTCAG
>NW_028226851.1:0-24060 GCF_052327205.1 Somniosus microcephalus
CTGCTTCTTCTGATTCAGCTTCCAGACCTCACCTTCTCCTTCTCCTTCTTCTACTTCTTCTGATTCACCCTCCAGACTTCATCTTCTCCTTCTCCTTCTGCTGCTTCTTCTGATTCACCCTCCAGACTTCACCTTCTCCTTCTCCTTCTTCTGCTTCTTCTGATTCACCCTCCAGACTTCACCTTCTCCTTCTCCTTCGTCTACTTCTTCTGATTCACCCTCCAGACTACACCTTCTCCTTCTCCTTCTTCTACTTCTTCTGATTCACCCTCCTGACTTCACCTTCTCCTTCCCCTTCTTCTACTTCTTCTGATTCACCCTCCATACTTCAGCTTCTCCTTCTCCTTCTTCTGCTTCTTCTGCTTCACCCTCCAGACTTCACCTTCTCCTTCCCCTTCTTCTGCTTCTTCTGCTTCGCCCTCCAGACTTCACCTTCTCCTTCTCCTTCTTCTGCTTCTTCTGATTCACCCTCCAGACTTCACCATCTCCTTCTCCTTCTTCTGCTTCTTCTGCTTCTCCCTCCTGACTTCACCTTCCCCTTCTCCTTCTTCTACTTCTTCTGATTCACCCTCCAGACTTCACCTTCTCCTTCTCCTTCTTCTGCTTCTTCTGCTTCACCCTCCAGACTTCACCTTCTCCTTCTCCTTCTTCTGCTTCTTCTGCTGCGCCCTCCCGACTTCACCTTCTCCTTCTCCTTCTTCTGCTTCTTCTGATTCACACTCCAGACCTCACCTTCTCCTTCTCCTTCTTCTACTACTTCTGATTCACCCTCCAGACTTCATCTTCTCCTTCTCCTTCTCCTGCTTCTTCTGATTCACCCTCCAGACTTCACCTTTTCATTCTCCTTCTTCTGCTTCTTCTGAGTCACCCTCCAGACATCACCTTCTCCTTCTCCTTCTTCTGCTTCTTCTGATTCACCCTCCAGACTTCACCTTCTCCTTCTCCTCCTTCTCCTTCTTCTGCTTCTTCTGATTCATCCTCCAGTCTTCACCTTCTCCTTCTCCTTCTTCTGCTTCTTCTGATTCACCATTCAGACTTCACCTTCTCCTTCTCCTTCTTCTACTTCTTCTGATTCACCCTCCATACTTCATCTTCTCCTTCTCCATCTACTGCTTCTTCTGATTCACCCTCCAGACTTCACCTTCTCCTTCTCCTTCTTCTGCTTCTTCTGATTCACCCTCCAGACTTCACCTTCTCCTTCTCCTTCTTCTACTTCTTCTGATTCACCCTCCAGACTTCACCTTCTCCTTCTCCTTCTTCTACTTCTTCTGATTCACCCTCTAGACTTCACCTTCTCCTTCTCCTTCTTCTACTTCTTCTGCTTCTCCCTCCAGACTTCACCTTCTCCTTCTCCTTCTTCTGCTTCTTCTGATTCACCCTCCAGATTTCACCTTCTCCTTCTCCTTCTTCTACTTCTACTGATTCACCCTCCAGACTTCACCTTCTCCTTCTCCTTCTTCTACTTCTTCTGATTCACCCTCCAGACTTCACCTTCTCCTTCTCCTTCTTCTACTTCTTCTGATTCACCCTCCTGACTTCACCTTCTCCTTCTCCTTCTTCTGCTTCTTATGCTTCACCCTCCAGACTTCACCTTCTCCTTCTCCTTCTTCTGCTTCTTCTGCTTCACCCTCCAGACTTCACCTTCTACTTCTCCTTCTTCTGCTTCTTCTGCTTCACCCTCCTGACTTCACCTTCTCCTTCCCCTTCTTCTACTTCTTCTGATTCACCTTCCAGACTTCACCTTCTCCTTCTCCTTCTTCTGCATCTTCTGATTCACCCTCCAGACTTCAACTTCTCCTTCTCCTGTTTCTGCTTCTTCTGATTCACCCTCCAGACTTCACCTTCTCCTGCTCCTTCTTCTACTTCTTCTGATTAACCCTCCAGACTTCATCTTCTCCTTCTCCTTCTTCTTCTTCTTCTGATTCACCCTCCAGACTTCACCTTCTTCTTCTCCTTCTTCTGCTTCTTCTGATTCACCCTCCAGACATCACCTTCTCCTTCTCCTTCTTCTACTTCTTCTGATTCACCCTCCAGACTTCACCTTCTCCTTCTCCTTCTTCTGCTTCTTCTGATTCACCATCCAGACTTCGCATTCTCCTTCTCCTTCTTCTACTTCTTCTGATTCACCCTCCAGACTTCACCTTCTTCTTCTCCTTCTTCTACTTCTTCTGATTCACCCTCCAGTCTTCACCTTCTCCTTCTCCTTCTTCTGCTTCTTCTGATTCACCCTCCAGACTTCACCTTCTCCTACTCCTTCTTCTGCTTCTTCTGATTCACCCTCCAGACTTCACCTTCTCCTTCTCCTTCTTCTGCTTCTTCTGATTCACCCTCCAGACTTCACCTTCTCCTTCTCCTTCTTCTGCTTCTTCTGATTCACCCTCCAGACTTCACCTTCTCCTTCTCCTTCTTCTGCTTCTTCTGATTCACCCTCCAGACTTCACCTTCTCCTTCTCCTTCTTCTGCTTCTTCTGATTCACCCTCCAGACTTCACCTTCTCCTTCTCCTTCTTCTGCTTCTTCTGATTCACCCTCCAGACATCGCCTTCTCCTTCTCCTTCTTCTACTTCTTCTGATTCACCCTCCAGACTTCACCTTCTCCTTCTTCTGCTTCTTCTGATTCACCCTCCAGACTTCACCTTCTCCTTCTCCTTCGTCTACTTCTTCTGATTCGCCCTCCAGACTACACCTTCTCCTTCTCCTTCTTCTACTTCTTCTGATTCACCCTCCAGACTTCACCTTCTCCTTCTCCTTCTTCTGCTTCTTCTGAATCACCCTCCAGACTTCACCTTCTCCTTCTCCTTCTTCTACTTCTTCTGATTCACCCTCCAGACTTCACCTTCTCCTTCTCCTTCTTCTACTTCTTCTGATTCACCCTCCAGACTTCACCTTCTCCTTCTCCTTCTTCTACTTCTTCTGCTTCTCCCTCCAGACTTCACCTTCTCCTTCTCCTTCTCCTGCTTCTTCTGATTCACCCTCCAGACTTCACCTTCTCCTTCTACTTCTTCTACTTCTTCTGATTCACCCTCCAGACTTCACCTTCTCCTTCTATTTCTTCTACTTCTTCTGATTCACCCTCCTGACTTCATCTTCTCCTTCTCCTTCTTCTGCTTCTTCTGCTTCACCCTCCAGACTTCACCTTCTCCTTCTCCTTCTTCTGCTTCTTCTGCTTCACCCTCCAGACTTCACCTTCTACTTCTCCTTCTTCTGCTTCTTCTGCTTCACCCTCCTTACTTCACCTTCTCCTTCCCCTTCTTCTACTTCTTCTGATTCACCCTCCAGACTTCACCTTCTCCTTCTCCTTCTTCTGCTTCTTCTGCTTCACCCTCCAGACTTCACCTTCTCCTTCCCCTTCTTCTGCTTCTTCTGCTTCGCCCTCCAGACTTCACCTTCTCCTTCTCCTTCTTCTGCTTCTTCTGCTTCACCCTCCTGACTTCACCTTCTCCTTCTCCTTCTTCTACTTCTTCTGATTCACCCTCCAGACTTCACCTTCTCCTTCTCCTTCTTCTGCGTCTTCTGCTTCACCCTCCAGACTTCACCTTCTCCTTCTCCTTCTTCTGCTTCTTCTGCTGCGCCCTCCAGACTTCACCTTCACCTTCTCCTTCTTCTGCTTCTTCTGCTTCACCCTCCTGACTTCACCTTCTCCTTCTCCTTCTTCTACTTCTTCTGCTTCACCCTCCTGACTTCACCTTCTCCTTCTCCTTCTTCTGCTTCTTCTGATTCACCCTCCTAACTTCACCTTCTCCTTCTCCATCTTCTGCTTCTTCTGATTCACCCTCCTGACTTCACCTTCTTCTTCTCCTTCTTCTGCTTCTTCTGATTCACCCTCCAGACTTCAACTTCTCCTTCTCCTTCTTCTGCTTCTTCTGATTCACCCTCCAGACTTCACCTTCTCCTTCTCCTTCTTCTGCTTCTTATGATTCACACTCCAGACCTCACCTTCTCCTTCTCCTTCTTCTACTTCTTCTGATTCACATTCCAGACTTCATCTTCTCCTTCTCCTTCTCCTGCTTCTTCTGATTCACCCTCCAGACTTCACCTTTCCCTTCTCCTTCTTCTGCTTCTTCTGAGTCACCCTCCAGACTTCACCTTCTCCTTCTCCTTCTTCTACTTCTTCTGATTCACCCTCCAGACTTCACCTTCTCCTTCTCCTTCTTCTACTTCTTCTGATTCACCCTCCAGACTTCACCTTCTCCTTCACCTTCTTCTGCTTCTTCTGTTTCACCCTCCTGACTTCACCTTCTCCTTCTCCTTCTTCTACTTCTTCTGATTCACCCTCCTGACTTCATCTTCTCCTTCTCCTTATTCTACTTCTTCTGCTTCACCCTCCAGACTTCACCTTCTCTTTCTCCTTCTTCTACTTCTTCTGATTCACCCTCCAGACTTAACCTTCTCCTTCTCCTTCTTCTGCTTCTTCTGATTCACCCTCCAGACTTCTCCTTCTCCTTCTCCTCATTCTGCTTCTTCTGATTCACCCTCCAGACTTCACCTTCTCCTTCTCCTTCTTCTGCATCTTCTGATTCACCCTCCAGACTTCAACTTCTGCTTCTCCTTCTTCTGCTTCTTCTGATTAACCCTCCAGACTTCATCTTCTCCTTCTCCTTCTACTTTTCTTCTGATTCACCCTCCAGACTTCACCTTCTCCTTCTCCTTCTTCTACTTCTTCTGATTCACTCTCCAGACTTCACCTTCTCCTTCTCCTTCTTCTGCTTCTTCTGATTCACCCTCCAGACTTCACTTTCTCCTTCTCCTTCTTCTGCTTCTTCTGATTCACCCTCCAGACTTCACCTTCTCCTTCTCCTTCTTCTACTTCTTCTGATTCACCCTCCAGACTTCACCTTCTCCTTCTCCTTCTTCTACTTCTTCTGATTCACCCTCCAGTCTTCACCTTCTCCTTCTCCTTCTTCTGATTCACCCTCCAGACTTCACCTTCTCCTACTCCTTCTTCTGCTTCTTCTGATTCACCCTCCAGACTTCAACTTCTCCTTCTCCTTCTTCTGCATCTTCTGATTCACCCTCCAGACTTCACCTTCTCCTTCTCCTTCTTCTGCTTCTTCTGATTCACCCTCCAGACTTCACCTTCTCCTTCTCCTTCTTCTGCTTCTTCTGATTCACCCTCCAGACTTCACCTTCTCCTTCTCCTTCTTCTGCTTCTTCTGATTCACCCTCCAGACTTCACCTTCTCCTTCTCCTTCTTCTGCTTCTTCTGATTCACCCTCCAGACATCGCCTTCTCCTTCTCCTTCTTCTACTTCTTCTGATTCACCCTCCAGACTTCACCTTCTCCTTCTTCTGCTTCTTCTGATTCACCCTCCAGACTTCACCTTCTCCTTCTCCTTCGTCTACTTCTTCTGATTCACCCTCCAGACTACACCTTCTCCTTCTCCTTCTTCTATTTCTTCTGATTCACACTCCAGACTTCACCTTCTCCTTCTCCTTCTTCTGCTTCTTCTGATTCACCCTCCAGACTTCACCTTCTCCTTCTCCTTCTTCTACTTCTTCTGATTCACCCTCCAGACTTCACCTTCTCCTTCTCCTTCTTCTACTTCTTCTGATTCACCCTCCAGACTTCACCTTCTCCTTCTCCTTCTTCTACTTCTTCTGATTCACCCTCCAGACTTCACCTTCTCCTTCTCCTTCTTCTACTTCTTCTGATTCACCCTCCTGACTTCACCTTCTCCTTCTCCTTCTTCTGCTTCTTCTGCTTCACCCTCCAGACTTCACCTTCTCCTTCTCCTTCTTCTGCTTCTTCTTCTTCACCCTCCAGACTTCACCTTCTACTTCTTCTTCTGCCTTACCCTCCTGACTTCACCTTCTCCTTCCCCTTCTTCTACTTCTTCTGATTCACCCTCCAGACTTCACCTTCTCCTTCTCCTTCTTCTGCTTCTTCTGCTTCACCCTCCAGACTTCACCTTCTCCTTCCCCTTCTTCTGCTTCTTCTGCTGCGCCCTCCAGACTTCACCTTCACCTTCTCCTTCTTCTGCTTCTTCTGCTTCACCCTCCTGACTTCACCTTCTCCTTCTCCTTCTTCTACTTCTTCTGCTTCACCCTCCTGACTTCACCTTCTCCTTCTCCTTCTTCTGCTTCTTCTGATTCACTCTCCTAACTTCACCTTCTCCTTCTCCATCTTCTGCTTCTTCTGATTCACCCTCCTGACTTGACCTTCTTCTTCTCCTTCTTCTGCTTCTTCTGATTCACCCTCCAGACTTCAACTTCTCCTTCTCCTTCTTCTGCTTCTTCTGATTCACCCTCCAGACTTCACCTTCTCCTTCTCCTTCTTCTGCTTCTTCTGATTCACACTCCAGACCTCACCTTCTCCTTCTCCTTCTTCTACTTCTTCTGATTCACCCTCCAGACTTCATCTTCTCCTTCTCCTTCTCCTGCTTCTTCTGATTCACCCTCCAGACTTCACCTTTTCCTTCTCCTTCTGCTTCTTCTGAGTCACCCTCCAGACTTCACCTTCTCCTTCTCCTTCTTCTACTTCTTCTGATTAACCCTCCAGACTTCACCTTCTCCTTCTCCTTCTTCTACTTCTTCTGATTCACCCTCCAGACTTCACCTTCTCCTTCACCTTCTTCTGCTTCTTCTGTTTCACCCTCCTGACTTCACCTTCTCCTTCTCCTTCTTCTACTTCTTCTGATTCACCCTCCTGACTTCACCTTCTCCTTCTCCTTATTCTACTTCTTCTGCTTCACCCTCCAGACTTCACCTTCTCTTTCTCCTTCTTCTACTTCTTCTGATTCACCCTCCAGACTTAACCTTCTCCTTCTCCTTCTTCTGCTTCTTCTGATTCACCCTCCAGACTTCACCTTCTCCTTCTCCTCATTCTGCTTCTTCTGATTCACCCTCCAGACTTCACCTTCTCCTTCTCCTTCTTCTGCATCTTCTGATTCACCCTCCAGACTTCAACTTCTCCTTCTCCTTCTTCTACTTCTTCTGATTAACCCTCCAGACTTCATCTTCTCCTTCTCCTTTTTCTTCTTCTTCTGATTCACCCTCCAGACTTCACCTTCTCCTTCTCCTTCTTCTACTTCTTCTGATTCACTCTCCAGACTTCACCTTCTCCTTCTCCTTCTTCTGCTTCTTCTGATTCACCCTCCAGACTTCACTTTCTCCTTCTCCTTCTTCTGCTTCTTCTGATTCACCCTCCAGACTTCACCTTCTCCTTCTCCTTCTTCTGCTTCTTCTGATTCACCCTTCAGACTTCACCTTCTTCTTCTCCTTCTTCTGCTTCTTCTGATTCACCCTCCAGACCTCACCTTTTCCTTCTCCTTCTTCTACTTCTTCTGATTCACCCTCCAGACTTCTTCTTCTCCTTCTCCTTCTTCTGCTTCTTCTGATTCACCCTCCAGACTTCACCTTCTCCGTCTCCTTCTTCTGCTTCTTCTGATTCACCATCCAGACTTCGCATTCTCCTTCTCCTTCTTCTACTTCTTCTGATTCACCCTCCAGACTTCACCTTCTCCTTCTCCTTCTTCTACTTCTTCTGATTCACCCTCCAGTCTTCACCTTCTCCTTCTCCTTCTTCTGCTTCTTCTGATTCACCCTCCAGACTTCACCTTCTCCTACTCCTTCTTCTGCTTCTTCTGATTCACCCTCCAGACTTCACCTTCTCCTTCTCCTTCTTCTGCTTCTTCTGATTCACCCTCCAGACTTCACCTTCTCCTTCTCCTTCTTCTGCTTCTTCTGATTCACCCTCCAGACTTTACCTTCTCCTTCTCCTTCTTCTGCTTCTACTGATTCACCCTCCAGACTTCACCTTCTCCTTCTCCTTCTTCTGCTTCTTCTGATTCACCCTCCAGACTTCACCTTCTCCTTCTCCTTCTTCTGCTTCTTCTGATTCACCCTCCAGACATCGCCTTCACCTTCTCCTTCTTCTACTTCTTCTGATTCACCCTCCAGACTTCACCTTCTCCTTCTTCTGCTTCTTCTGATTCACCCTCCAGACTTCACCTTCTCCTTCTCCTTCGTCTACATCTTCTGATTCACCCTCCAGACTATACCTTCTCTTTCTCCTTCTTCTACTTCTTCTGATTCACCCTCCAGACTTCACCTTCTCCTTCTCCTTCTTCTGCTTCTTCTGATTCACCCTCCAGACTTCACCTTCTCCTTCTCCTTCTTCTACTTCTTCTGATTCACCCTCCAGACTTCACCTTCTCCTTCTTCTTCTTCTACTTCTTCTGATTCACCCTCCAGACTTCACCTTCTCCTTCTCCTTCTTCTACTTCTTCTGCTTCTCCCTCCAGACTTCACCTTCTCCTTCTCCTTCTTCTGCTTCTTCTGATTCACCCTCCAGATTTCACCTTCTCATTCTCCTTCTTCTACTTCTTCTGATTCACCCTCCAGACTTCACCTTCTCCTTCTCCATCTTCTACTTCTTCTGATTCACCCTCCAGACTTCACCTTCTCCTTCTCCTTCTTCTACTTCTTCTGATTCACCCTCCAGACTTCACCTTCTCCTTCTCCTTCTTCTACTTCTTCTGATTCACCCTCCTGACTTCACCTTCTCCTTCTCCTTCTTCTGCTTCTTCTGCTTCACCCTCCAGACTTCACCTTCTCCTTCTCCTTCTTCTGCTTCTTCTGCTTCACCCTCCAGACTTCACCTTCTACTTCTCCTTCTTCTGCTTCTTCTGCCTCACCCTCCTGACTTCACCTTCTCCTTCCCCTTCTTCTACTTCTTCTGATTCAACGTCCAGACTTCACCTTCTCCTTCTCCTTCTTCTGCTTCTTCTGCTTCACCCTCCAGACTTCACCTTCTCCTTCCCCTTCTTCTGCTTCTTCTGCTTCGCCCTCCAGACTTCACCTTCTCCTTCTCCTTCTTCTGCTTCTTCTGCTTCACCCTCCTGACTTCACCTTCTCCTTCTCCTTCTTCTACTTCTTCTGATTCACCCTCCAGACTTCACCTTCTCCTTCTCCTTCTTCTGCTTCTTCTGTTTCACCCTCCAGACTTCACCTTCTACTTCTCCTTCTTCTGCTTCTTCTGCTTCACCCTCCTGACTTCACCTTCTCCTTCCCCTTCTTCTACTTCTTCTGTTTCACCCTCCAGACTTCACCTTCTACTTCTCCTTCTTCTGCTTCTTCTGCTTCACCCTCCTGACTTCACCTTCTCCTGCCCCTTCTTCTACTTCTTCTGCTTCGCCCTCCAGACTTCACCTTCTCCTTCTTCTGCTTCTTCTGATTCACCCTCCAGACTTCACCTTCTCCTTCTCCTTCTTCTGCTTCTTCTGCTTCTCCCTCCTGACTTCACCTTCTCCTTCTCCTTCTTCTACTTCTTCTGATTCACCCTCCAGACTTCACCTTCTCCTTCTCCTTCTTCTGCTCCTTCTGCTTCACCCTCCAGACTTCACCTTCTCCTTCTCCTTCTTCTGCTTCTTCTGCTGCGCCCTCCAGGCTTCACCTTCTCCTTCTCCTTCTTCTGCTTCTTCTGATTCACACTCCAGACCTCACCTTCTCCTTCTCCTTCTTCTACTACTTCTGATTCACCCTCCAGACTTCACCTTTTCATTCTCCTTCTTCTGCTTCTTCTGAGTCACCCTCCAGACATCACCTTCTCCTTCTCCTTCTTCTTCTTCTTCTGATTCACCATCCAGACTTCACCTTCTCCTTCTCCTTCTTCTGCTTCTTCTGATTCATCCTCCAGTCTTCACCTTCTCCTTCTCCTTCTTCTGCTTCTTCTGATTCACCATTCAGACTTCACCTTCTCCTTCTCCTTCTTCTACTTCTTCTGATTCACCCTCCAGACTTCATCTTCTCCTTCTCCATCTACTGCTTCTTCTGATTCACCCTCCAGACTTCACCTTCTCCTTCTCCTTCTTCTGCTTCTTCTGATTCACCCTCCAGACTTCACCTTCTCCTTCTCCTTCTTCTACTTCTTCTGATTCACCCTCCAGACTTCACCTTCTCCTTCTCCTTCTTCTACTTCTTCTGATTCACCCTCCAGACTTCACCTTCTCCTTCTCCTTCTTCTACTTCTTCTGCTTCTCCCTCCAGACTTCACCTTCTCCTTCTCCTTCTTCTGCTTCTTCTGATTCACCCTCCAGATTTCACCTTCTCCTTCTCCTTCTTCTACTTCTTCTGATTCACCCTCCAGACTTCACCTTCTCCTTCTCCTTCTTCTACTTCTTCTGATTCACCCTCCAGACTTCACCTTCTCCTTCTCCTTCTTCTACTTCTTCTGATTCACCCTCCTGACTTCACCTTCTCCTTCTCCTTCTTCTGCTTCTTATGCTTCAACCTCCAGACTTCACCTTCTCCTTCTCCTTCTTCTGCTTCATCTGCTTCACCCTCCAGACTTCACCTTCTACTTCTCCTTCTTCTGCTTCTTCTGCTTCACCCTCCTGACTTCACCTTCTCCTTCCCCTTCTTCTACTTCTTCTGATTCACCCTCCAGACTTCACCTTCTCCTTCTCCTTCTTCTGCATCTTCTGATTCACCCTCCAGACTTCAACTTCTCCTTCTCCTGTTTCTGCTTCTTCTGATTCACCCTCCAGACTTCACCTTCTCCTTCTCCTTCTTCTACTTCTTCTGATTAACCCTCCAGACTTCATCTTCTCCTTCTCCTTCTTCTTCTTCTTCTGATTCACCCTCCAGACTTCACCTTCTCCTTCTCCTTCTTCTACTTCTTCCGATTCACCCTCCAGACTTCACCTTCTCCTTCTCCTTCTTCTGCTTCTTCTGATTCACCCTCCAGACTTCACCTTCTTCTTCTCCTTCTTCTGCTTCTTCTGATTCACCCTCCAGACATCACCTTCTCCTTCTCCTTCTTCTACTTCTTCTGATTCACCCTCCAGACTTCACCTTCTCCTTCTCCTTCTTCTACTTCTTCTGATTCACCCTCCAGGCTTCACCTTCTCCTTCTCCTTCTTCTGCTTCTTCTGATTCACCCTCCAGACTTCACCTTCTCCTTCTCCTTCTTCTGCTTCTTCTGATTCATCCTCCAGACTTCACCTTCTCCTTCTCCTTCTTCTGCTTCTTCTGATTCACCATTCAGACTTCACCTTCTCCTTCTCCTTCTTCTGCTTCTTCTGATTCAGCTTCCAGACCTCACCTTCTCCTTCTCCTTCTTCTACTTCTTCTGATTCACCCTCCAGACTTCATCTTCTCCTTCTCCTTCTGCTGCTTCTTCTGATTCACCCTCCAGACTTCACCTTCTCCTTCTCCTTCTTCTGCTTCTTCTGATTCACCCTCCAGACTTCACCTTCTCCTTCTCCTTCGTCTACTTCTTCTGATTCACCCTCCAGACTACACCTTCTCCTTCTCCTTCTTCTACTTCTTCTGATTCACCCTCCAGACTTCACCTTCTCCTTCTCCTTCTTCTGCTTCTTCTGATTCACCCTCCAGACTTCACCTTCTCCTTCTCCTTCTTCTACTTCTTCTGATTCACCCTCCAGACTTCACCTTCTCCTTCTCCTTCTTCTACTTCTTCTGATTCACCCTCCAGACTTCACCTTCTCCTTCTCCTTCTTCTACTTCTTCTGATTCACCCTCCAGACTTCATCTTCTCCTTCTCCATCTACTGCTTCTTCTGATTCACCCTCCAGACTTCACCTTCTCCTTCTCCTTCTTCTGCTTCTTCTGATTCACCCTCCAGACTTCACCTTCTCCTTCTCCTTCTTCTACTTCTTCTGATTCACCCTCCAGACTTCACCTTCTCCTTCTCCTTCTCATACTTCTTCTGATTCACCCTCCAGACTTCACCTTCTCCTTCTCCTTCTTCTACTTCTTCTGCTTCTCCCTCCAGACTTCACCTTCTCCTTCTCCTTCTTCTGCTTCTTCTGCTTCACCCTCCAGACTTCACCTTCTACTTCTCCTTCTTCTGCTTCTTCTGCTTCACCCTCCTGACTTCACCTTCTCCTTCCCCTTCTTCTACTTCTTCTGATTCACCCTCCAGACTTCACCTTCTCCATCTCCTTCTTCTGCATTTTCTGATTCACCCTCCAGACTTCAACTTCTCCTTCTCCTGTTTCTGCTTCTTCTGATTCACCCTCCAGACTTCACCTTCTCCTTCTCCTTCTTCTACTTCTTCTGATTAACCCTCCAGACTTCATCTTCTCCTTCTCCTTCTTCTTCTTCTTCGGATTCACCCTCCAGACTTCACCTTCTCCTTCTCCTTCTTCTACTTCTTCTGATTCACCCTCCAGACTTCACCTTCTCCTTCTCCTTCTTCTGCTTCTTCTGATTCACCCTCCAGACTTCACCTTCTTCTTCTCCTTCTTCTGCTTCTTCTGCTTCACCCTCCAGACATCACCTTCTCCTTCTCCTTCTTCTACTTCTTCTGATTCACCCTCCAGACTTCACCTTCTCCTTCCCCTTCTTCTGCTTCTTCTGATTCACCATCCAGACTTTGCATTCTCCTTCTCCTTCTTCTACTTCTTCTGATTCACCCTCCAGACTTCACCTTCTCCTTCTCCTTCTTCTACTTCTTCCGATTCACCCTCCAGTCTTCACCTTCTCCTTCTCCTTCTTCTGCTTCTTCTGATTCACCCTCCAGACTTCACCTTCTCCTACTCCTTCTTCTGCTTCTTCTGATTCACCCTCCAGACTTCACCTTCTCCTTCTCCTTCTTCTGCATCTTCTGATTCACCCTCCAGACTTCACCTTCTCCTTCTCCTTCTTCTGCTTCTTCTGATTCACCCTCCAGACTTCACCTTCTCCTTCTCCTTCTTCTGCTTCTTCTGATTCACCCTCCAGACTTCACCTTCTCCTTCTCCTTCTTCTGCTTCTTCTGATTCACCCTCCAGACTTCACCTTCTCCTTCTCCTTCTTCTGCTTCTTCTGATTCACCCTCCAGACATCGCCTTCTCCTTCTCCTTCTTCTACTTCTTCTGATTCACCCTCCAGACTTCACCTTCTCCTTCTTCTTCTTCTTCTGATTCACCCTCCAGACTTCACCTTCTCCTTCTCCTTCGTCTACTTCTTCTGATTCACCCTCCAGACTACACCTTCTCCTTCTCCTTCTTCTACATCTTCTGATTCACCCTCCAGACTTCACCTTCTCCTTCTCCTTCTTCTGCTTCTTCTGATTCACCCTCCAGACTTCACCTTCTCCTTCTCCTTCATCTACTTCTTCTGATTCACCCTCCAGACTTCACCTTCTCCTTCTCCTTCTTCTACTTCTTCTGATTCACCCTCCAGACTTCACCTTCTCCTTCTCCTTCTTCTGCTTCTTCTGCTTCTCCCTCCAGACTTCACCTTCTCCTTCTCCTTCTTCTGCTTCTTCTGATTCACCCTCCAGACTTCACCTTCTCCTTCTCCTTCTTCTACTTCTTCTGATTCACCCTCCAGACTTCACCTTCTCCTTCTATTTCTTCTACTTCTTCTGATTCACCCTCCTGACTTCACCTTCTCCTTCTCCTTCTTCTGCTTCTTCTGCTTCACCCTCCAGACTTCACCTTCTCCTTCTCCTTCTTCTGCTTCTTCTGCTTCACCCTCCAGACTTCACCTTCTATTTCTCCTTCTTCTGCTTCTTCTGCTTCACCCTCTTGACTTCACCTTCTCCTTCCCCTTCTTCTACTTCTTCTGATTCACCCTCCAGACTTCACCTTCTCCTTCTCCTTCTGCTTCTTCTGCTTCACCCTCCAGACTTCACCTTCTCCTTCCCCTTCTTCTCCTTCTTCTGCTTCGCCCTCCAGACTTCACCTTCTCCTTCTCCTTCTTCTGCTTCTTCTGCTTCACCCTCCTGACTTCACCTTCTCCTTCTCCTTCTTCTACTTCTTCTGATTCACCCTCCAGACTTCACCTTCTCCTTCTCCTTCTTCTGCTTCTTCTGCTTCACCCTCCAGACTTCACCTTCTTCTTCTCCTTCTTCTGCTTCTTCCGCTGCGCCCTCCAGACTTCACCTTCACCTTCTCCTTCATCTGCTTCACCCTCCTGACTTCACCTTCTCCTTCTCCTTCTTCTACTTCTTCTGCTTCACCCTCCTGACTTCACCTTCTCCTTCTCCTTCTTCTGCTTCTTCTGATTCACCCTCCTAACTTCACCTTCTCCTTCTCCATCTTCTGCTTCTTCTGATTCACCCTCCTGACTTCACCTTCTTCTTCTCCTTCTTCTGCTTCTTCTGATTCACCCTCCAGACTTCAACTTCTCCTTCTCCTTCTTCTGCTTCTTCTGATTCACCCTCCAGACTTCATCTTCTCCTTCTCCTTCTTCTGCTTCTTCTGATTCACCTCCAGACTTCACCTTTTCCTTCTCCTTCTTCTGCTTCTTCTGAGTCACCCTCCAGACTTCACCTTCTCCTTCTCCTTCTTCTACTTCTTCTGATTCACCCTCCAGACTTCACCTTCTCCTTCTCCTTCTTCTACTTCTTCTGATTCACCCTCCAGTCTTCACCTTCTCCTTCTCCTTTTTCTGCTTCTTCTGCTTCACCCTCCAGACTTCAGCTTCTCCTTCTCCTTCTTCTGATTCTTCTGATTCAACCTCCAGACTTCACCTTCTCCTTCTCCTTCTTCTGCTTCTTCTGATTCACCCTCCTGACTTCACCTTCTCCTTCTCCTTCTTCTACTTCTTCTGATTCACCCTCCTGACTTCACCTTCTCCTTCTCCTTCTTCTACTTCTTCTGCTTCACCCTCCAGACTTCACCTTCTCCTTCTCCTTCTTCTACTTCTTCTGATTCACCCTCCAGACTTCACCTTCTCCTTCTCCATCTTCTGCTTCTTCTGATTCACCCTCCAGACTTCACCTTCTCCTTCTCCTTATTCTGCTTCTTCTGATTCACCCTCCAGACTTCACCTTCTCCTTCTCCTTCTTCTGCTTCTTCTGATTCACCCTCCAGACTTCACCTTCTCCTTCTCCTTCTTCTGCTTCTTCTGAATCACCCTCCAGACTTCACCTTCTCCTGCTCCTTCTTCTGCTTCTTCTGATTCACCCTGCAGACTTCACCTTCTCCTTCTCCTTATTCTACTTCCTCTGATTCACCCTCCAGACATCACCTTCTCGTTCTCCTTCTTCTACTTCTTCTGATTCACCCTCCAGGCTTCACCTTCTCCTTCTCCTTCTTCTGCTTCTTCTGATTCACCCTCCAGACTTCACCTTCTCCTTCTCCTTCTTCTGCTTCTTCTGATTCATCCTCCAGACTTCACCTTCTCCTTCTTCTGCTTCTTCTGATTCACCATTCAGACTTCACCTTCTCCTTCTCCTTCTTCTGCTTCTTCTGATTCAGCCTCCAGACCTCACCTTCTCCTTCTCCTTCTTCTACTTCTTCTGATTCACCCTCCAGACTTCATCTTCTCCTTCTCCTTCTGCTGCTTCTTCTGATTCACCCTCCAGACTTCACCTTCTCCTTCTCCTTCTTCTGCTTCTTCTGATTCACCCTCCAGACTTCACCTTCTCCTTCTCCTTCGTCTACTTCTTCTGATTCACTCTCCAGACTACACCTTCTCCTTCTCCTTCTTCTACTTCTTCTGATTCACCCTCCAGACTTCACCTTCTCCTTCTCCTTCTTCTGCTTCTTCTGATTCACCCTCCAGACTTCACCTTCTCCTTCTCCTTCTTCTACTTCTTCTGATTCACCCTCCAGACTTCACCTTCTCCTTCTCCTTCTTCTACTTCTTCTGATTCACCCTCCAGACTTCACCTTCTCCTTCTCCTTCTTCTACTTCTTCTGCTTCTCCCTCCAGACTTCACCTTCTCCTTCTCCTTCTTCTGCTTCTTCTGATTCACCCTCCAGACTTCACCTTCTCCTTCTCCTTCTTCTACTTCTTCTGATTCACCCTCCAGACTTCACCTTCTCCTTCTATTTCTTCTACTTCTTCTGATTCACCCTCCTGACTTCACCTTCTCCTTCTCCTTCTTCTGCTTCTTCTGCTTCACCCTCCAGACTTCACCTTCTCCTTCTCCTTCTTCTGCTTCTTCTGCTTCACCCTCCAGACTTCACCTTCCATTTCTCCTTCTTCTGCTTCTTCTGCTTCACCCTCCTGACTTCACCTTCTCCTTCCCCTTCTTCGACTTCTTCTGATTCACCCTCCAGACTTCACCTTCTCCTTCTCCTTCTTCTGCTTCTTCTGCTTCACCCTCCAGACTTCACCTTCTCCTTCCCCTTCTTCTGCTTCTTCTGCTTCGCCCTCCAGACTTCACCTTCTCCTTCTCCTTCTTCTGCTTCTTCTGCTTCACCCTACTGACTTCACCTTCTCCTTCTCCTTCTTCTACTTCTTCTGATTCACCCTCCAGACTTCACCTTCTCCTTCTCCTTCTTCTGCTTCTTCTGCTTCACCCTCCAGTCTTCACCTTCTCCTTCTCCTTCTTCTGCTTCTTCCGCTGCGCCCTCCAGACTTCACCTTCACCTTCTCCTTCTTCTGCTTCTTCTGCTTCACCCTCCTGACTTCACCTTCTCCTTCTCCTTCTTCTACTTCTTCTGCTTCACCCTCCTGACTTCACCTTCTCCTTCTCCTTCTTCTGCTTCTTCTGATTCACCCTCCTAACTTCACCTTCTCCTTCTCCATCTTCTGCTTCTTCTGATTCACCCTCCTGACTTCACCTTCTTCTTCTCCTTCTTCTGCTTCTTCTGATTCACCCTCCAGACTTCAACTTCTCCTTCTCCTTCTTCTGCTTCTTCTGATTCACCCTCCAAACTTCACCTTCTCCTTCTTCTGCTTCTTCTGATTCACACTCCAGACCTTACCTTCTCCTTCTCCTTCTTCTACTTCTTCTGATTCACCCTCCAGACTTCATCTTCTCCTTCTCCTTCTTCTGCTTCTTCTGATTCACCCTCCAGACTTCACCTTTTCCTTCTCCTTCTTCTGCTTCTTCTGAGTCACCCTCCAGATTTCACTTTCTCCTTCTCCTTCTTCTACTTCTTCTGATTCACCCTCCAGACTTCACCTTCTCCTTCTCCTTCTTCTACTTCTTCTGATTCACCCTCCAGACTTCACCTTCTCCTTCTCCTTCTTCTGCTTCTTCTGATTCACCCTCCAGACATCACCTTCTCCGTCTCCTTCTTCTGCTTCTTCTGAATCACCCTCCAGACTTCACCTTCTCCTGCTCCTTCTTCTGCTTCTTCTGATTCACCCTGCAGACTTCACCTTCTCCTTCTCCTTATTCTACTTCTTCTGATTCACCCTCCAGACATCACCTTCTCGTTCTCCTTCTTCTACTTCTTCTGATTCACCCTCCAGGCTTCACCTTCTCCTTCTCCTTCTTCTGCTTCTTCTGATTCACCCTCCAGACTTCACCTTCTCCTTCTCCTTCTTCTGCTTCTTCTGATTCATCCTCCAGACTTCACCTTCTCCTTCTCCTTCTTCTGCTTCTTCTGATTCACCATTCAGACTTCACCTTCTCCTTCTCCTTCTTCTGCTTCTTCTGATTCGCCCTCCAGACCTCACCTTCTCCTTCTCCTTCTTCTACTTCTTCTGATTCACCCTCCAGACTTCATCTTCTCCTTCTCCTTCTGCTGCTTCTTCTGATTCACCCTCCAGACTTCACCTTCTCCTTCTCCTTCTTCTGCTTCTTCTGATTCACCCTCCAGACTTCTCCTTCTCCTTCTCCTTCTTCTACTTCTTCTGATTCACCCTCCAGACTTCACCTTCTCCTTCTCCTTCTTCTACTTCTTCTGATTCACCCTCCAGACTTCACCTTCTCCTTCTCCTTCTTCTCCTTCTTCTGCTTCTCCCTCCAGACTTCACCTTCTCCTTCTCCTTCTTCTGCTTCTTCTGATTCACCCTCCAGATTTCACCTTCTCCTTCTCCTTCTTCTACTTCTTCTGATTCACCCTCCAGACTTCACCTTCTCCTTCTCCTTCTTCTACTTCTTCTGATTCACCCTCCAGACTTCACCATCTCCTTCTCCTTCTTCTACTTCTTCTGATTCACCCTCCTGACTTCACCTTCTCCTTCTCCTTCTTCTGCTTCTTCTGCTTCACCCTCCAGACTTCACCTTCTCCTTCTCCTTCTTCTGCTTCTTCTGCTTCACCCTCCAGACTTCACCTTCTACTTCTCCTTCTTCTGCTTCTTCTGCTTCACCCTCCTGACTTCACCTTCTCCTTCCCCTTCTTCTACTTCTTCTGATTCACCCTCCAGACTTCACCTTCTCCTTCTCCTTCTTCTGCTTCTTCTGCTTCACCCTCCAGACTTCACCTTCTCCTTCCCCTTCTTCTGCTTCTGCTGCTTCGCCCTCCAGACTTCACCTTCTCCTTCTCCTTCTTCTGCTTCTTCTGATTCACCCTCCAGACTTCACCTTCTCCTTCTCCTTCTTCTGCTTCTTCTGCTTCTCCCTCCTGACTTCACCTTCTCCTTCTCCTTCTTCTGCTTCTTCTGATTCACCCTCCAGACTTCAACTTCTCCTTCTCCTTCTTCTGCTTCTTCTGATTCACCCTCCAGACTTCACCTTCTCCTTCTCCTTCTTCTGCTTCTTCTGATTCACACTCCGGACCTCACCTTCTCCTTCTCCTTCTTCTACTACTTCTGATTCACCCTCCAGACTTCATCTTCTCCTTCTCCTTCTCCTGCTTCTTCTGATTCACCCTCCAGACTTCACCTTTTCATTCTCCTTCTTCTGCTTCTTCTGAGTCACCCTCCAGACATCACCTTCTCATTCTCCTTCTTCTGCTTCTTCTGATTCACCCTCCAGACTTCACCTTCTCCTTCTCCTTCTTCTGCTTCTTCTGATTCATCCTCCAGTCTTCACCTTCTCCTTCTCCTTCTTCTGCTTCTTCTGATTCACCATTCAGACTTCACCTTCTCCTTCTCCTTCTTCTGCTTCTTCTGATTCACCCTCCAGACCTCACCTTCTCCTTCTCCTTCTTCTACTTCTTGTGATTCACCCTCCAGACTTCATCTTCTCCTTCTCCATCTACTGCTTCTTCTGATTCACCCTCCAGACTTCACCTTCTCCTTCTCCTTCTTCTGCTTCTTCTGATTCACCCTCCAGACTTCACCTTCTCCTTCTCCTTCTTCTGCTTCTTCAGATTCAGCCTCCAGACCTCACCTTCTCCTTCTCCTTCTTCTACTTCTTCTGATTCACCCTCCAGACTTCATCTTCTCCTTCTCCTTCTGCTGCTTCTTCTGATTCACCCTCCAGACTTCACCTTCTCCTTCTCCTTCTTCTGCTTCTTCTGATTCACCCTCCAGACTTCACCTTCTCCTTCTCCTTCGTCTACTTCTTCTGATTCACTCTCCAGACTACACCTTCTCCTTCTCCTTCTTCTACTTCTTCTGATTCACCCTCCAGACTTCACCTTCTCCTTCTCCTTCTTCTGCTTCTTCTGATTCACCCTCCAGACTTCACCTTCTCCTTCTCCTTCTTCTACTTCTTCTGATTCACCCTCCAGACTTCACCTTCTCCTTCTCCTTCTTCTACTTCTTCTGATTCACCCTCCAGACTTCACCTTCTCCTTCTCCTTCTTCTACTTCTTCTGCTTCTCCCTCCAGACTTCACCTTCTCCTTCTCCTTCTTCTGCTTCTTCTGATTCACCCTCCAGACTTCACCTTCTCCTTCTCCTTCTTCTACTTCTTCTGATTCACCCTCCAGACTTCACCTTCTCCTTCTATTTCTTCTACTTCTTCTGATTCACCCTCCTGACTTCACCTTCTCCTTCTCCTTCTTCTGCTTCTTCTGCTTCACCCTCCAGACTTCACCTTCTCCTTCTCCTTCTTCTGCTTCTTCTGCTTCACCCTCCAGACTTCACCTTCCATTTCTCCTTCTTCTGCTTCTTCTGCTTCACCCTCCTGACTTCACCTTCTCCTTCCCCTTCTTCGACTTCTTCTGATTCACCCTCCAGACTTCACCTTCTCCTTCTCCTTCTTCTGCTTCTTCTGCTTCACCCTCCAGACTTCACCTTCTCCTTCCCCTTCTTCTGCTTCTTCTGCTTCGCCCTCCAGACTTCACCTTCTCCTTCTCCTTCTTCTGCTTCTTCTGCTTCACCCTCCTGACTTCACCTTCTCCTTCTCCTTCTTCTACTTCTTCTGATTCACCCTCCAGACTTCACATTCTCCTTCTCCTTCTTCTGCTTCTTCTGCTTCACCCTCCAGTCTTCACCTTCTCCTTCTCCTTCTTCTGCTTCTTCCGCTGCGCCCTCCAGACTTCACCTTCACCTTCTCCTTCTTCTGCTTCTTCTGCTTCACCCTCCTGACTTCACCTTCTCCTTCTCCTTCTTCTACTTCTTCTGCTTCACCCTCCTGACTTCACCTTCTCCTTCTCCTTCTTCTGCTTCTTCTGATTCACCCTCCTAACTTCACCTTCTCCTTCTCCATCTTCTGCTTCTTCTGATTCACCCTCCTGACTTCACTTTCTCCTTCTCCTTCTTCTACTTCTTCTGATTCACCCTCCAGACTTCACCTTCTCCTTCTCCTTCTTCTACTTCTTCTGATTCACCCTCCAGACTTCACCTTCTCCTTCTCCTTCTTCTGCTTCTTCTGATTCACCCTCCAGGCATCACCTTCTCCGTCTCCTTCTTCTGCTTCTTCTGAATCACCCTCCAGACTTCACCTTCTCCTGCTCCTTCTTCTGCTTCTTCTGATTCACCCTGCAGACTTCACCTTCTCCTTCTCCTTATTCTACTTCTTCTGATTCACCCTCCAGACATCACCTTCTCGTTCTCCTTCTTCTACTTCTTCTGATTCACCCTCCAGGCTTCACCTTCTCCTTCTCCTTCTTCTGCTTCTTCTGATTCACCCTCCAGACTTCACCTTCTCCTTCTCCTTCTTCTGCTTCTTCTGATTCATCCTCCAGACTTCACCTTCTCCTTCTCCTTCTTCTGCTTCTTCTGATTCACCATTCAGACTTCACCTTCTCCTTCTCCTTCTTCTGCTTCTTCTGATTCGCCCTCCAGACCTCACCTTCTCCTTCTCCTTCTTCTACTTCTTCTGATTCACCCTCCAGACTTCATCTTCTCCTTCTCCTTCTGCTGCTTCTTCTGATTCACCCTCCAGACTTCACCTTCTCCTTCTCCTTCTTCTGCTTCTTCTGATTCACCCTCCAGACTTCTCCTTCTCCTTCTCCTTCTTCTACTTCTTCTGATTCACCCTCCAGACTTCACCTTCTCCTTCTCCTTCTTCTACTTCTTCTGATTCACCCTCCAGACTTCACCTTCTCCTTCTCCTTCTTCTACTTCTTCTGCTTCACCCTCCTGACTTCACCTTCTCCTTCTCCTTCTTCTGCTTCTTCTGATTCACCCTCCTAACTTCACCTTCTTCTTCTCCTTCTTCTGCTTCTTCTGATTCACCCTCCAGACTTCAACTTCTCCTTCTCCTTCTTCTGCTTCTTCTGATTCACCCTCCAAACTTCACCTTCTCCTTCTTCTGCTTCTTCTGATTCACACTCCAGACCTCACCTTCTCCTTCTCCTTCTTCTACTTCTTCTGATTCACCCTCCAGACTTCATCTTCTCCTTCTCCTTCTTCTGCTTCTTCTGATTCACCCTCCAGACTTCACCTTTTCCTTCTCCTTCTTCTGCTTCTTCTGAGTCACCCTCCAGATTTCACTTTCTCCTTCTCCTTCTTCTACTTCTTCTGATTCACCCTCCAGACTTCACCTTCTCCTTCTCCTTCTTCTACTTCTTCTGATTCACCCTCCAGTCTTCACCTTCTCCTTCTCCTTTTTCTGCTTCTTCTGCTTCACCCTCCAGACTTCAGCTTCTCCTTCTCCTTCTTCTGATTCTTCTGATTCAACCTCCAGACTTCACCTTCTCCTTCTCCTTCTTCTGCTTCTTCTGATTCACCCTCCTGACTTCACCTTCTCCTTCTCCTTCTTCTACTTCTTCTGATTCACCCTCCTGACTTCACCTTCTCCTTCTCCTTCTTCTACTTCTTCTGCTTCACCCTCCAGACTTCACCTTCTCCTTCTCCTTCTTCTACTTCTTCTGATTCACCCTCCTGACTTCACCTTCTCCTTCTCCATCTTCTGCTTCTTCTGATTCACCCTCCAGACTTCACCTTCTCCTTCTCCTTATTCTGCTTCTTCTGATTCACCCTCCAGACTTCACCTTCTCCTTCTCCTTCTTCTGCTTCTTCTGATTCACCCTCCAGACATCACCTTCTCCGTCTCCTTCTTCTGCTTCTTCTGAATCACCCTCCAGACTTCACCTTCTCCTGCTCCTTCTTCTGCTTCTTCTGATTCACCCTGCAGACTTCACCTTCTCCTTCTCCTTATTCTACTTCTTCTGATTCACCCACCAGACATCACCTTCTCGTTCTCCTTCTTCTACTTCTTCTGATTCACCCTCCAGGCTTCACCTTCTCCTTCTCCTTCTTCTGCTTCTTCTGATTCACCCTCCAGACTTCACCTTCTCCTTCTCCTTCTTCTGCTTCTTCTGATTCATCCTCCAGACTTCACCTTCTCCTTCTCCTTCTTCTGCTTCTTCTGATTCACCATTCAGACTTCACCTTCTCCTTCTCCTTCTTCTGCTTCTTCTGATTCGCCCTCCAGACCTCACCTTCTCCTTCTCCTTCTTCTACTTCTTCTGATTCACCCTCCAGACTTCATCTTCTCCTTCTCCTTCTGCTGCTTCTTCTGATTCACCCTCCAGACTTCACCTTCTCCTTCTCCTTCTTCTGCTTCTTCTGATTCACCCTCCAGACTTCTCCTTCTCCTTCTCCTTCTTCTACTTCTTCTGATTCACCCTCCAGACTTCACCTTCTCCTTCTCCTTCTTCTACTTCTTCTGATTCACCCTCCAGACTTCACCTTCTCCTTCTCCTTCTTCTCCTTCTTCTGCTTCTCCCTCCAGACTTCACCTTCTCCTTCTCCTTCTTCTGCTTCTTCTGATTCACCCTCCAGATTTCACCTTCTCCTTCTCCTTCTTCTACTTCTTCTGATTCACCCTCCAGACTTCACCTTCTCCTTCTCCTTCTTCTACTTCTTCTGATTCACCCTCCAGACTTCACCTTCTCCTTCTCCTTCTTCTACTTCTTCTGATTCACCCTCCTGACTTCACCTTCTCCTTCTCCTTCTTCTGCTTCTTCTGCTTCACCCTCCAGACTTCACCTTCTCCTTCTCCTTCTTCTGCTTCTTCTGCTTCACCCTCCAGACTTCACCTTCTACTTCTCCTTCTTCTGCTTCTTCTGCTTCACCCTCCTGACTTCACCTTCTCCTTCCCCTTCTTCTACTTCTTCTGATTCACCCTCCAGACTTCACCTTCTCCTTCTCCTTCTTCTGCTTCTTCTGCTTCACCCTCCAGACTTCACCTTCTCCTTCCCCTTCTTCTGCTTCTGCTGCTTCGCCCTCCAGACTTCACCTTCTCCTTCTCCTTCTTCTGCTTCTTCTGATTCACCCTCCAGACTTCCCCTTCTCCTTCTCCTTCTTCTGCTTCTTCTGCTTCTCCCTCCTGACTTCACCTTCTCCTTCTCCTTCTTCTGCTTCTTCTGATTCACCCTCCAGACTTCAACTTCTCCTTCTCCTTCTTCTGCTTCTTCTGATTCACCCTCCAGACTTCACCTTCTCCTTCTCCTTCTTCTGCTTCTTCTGATTCACACTCCGGACCTCACCTTCTCCTTCTCCTTCTTCTACTACTTCTGATTCACCCTCCAGACTTCATCTTCTCCTTCTCCTTCTCCTGCTTCTTCTGATTCACCCTCCAGACTTCACCTTTTCATTCTCCTTCTTCTGCTTCTTCTGAGTCACCCTCCAGACATCACCTTCTCATTCTCCTTCTTCTGCTTCTTCTGATTCACCCTCCAGACTTCACCTTCTCCTTCTCCTTCTTCTGCTTCTTCTGATTCATCCTCCAGTCTTCACCTTCTCCTTCTCCTTCTTCTGCTTCTTCTGATTCACCATTCAGACTTCACCTTCTCCTTCTCCTTCTTCTGCTTCTTCTGATTCACCCTCCAGACCTCACCTTCTCCTTCTCCTTCTTCTACTTCTTGTGATTCACCCTCCAGACTTCATCTTCTCCTTCTCCATCTACTGCTTCTTCTGATTCACCCTCCAGACTTCACCTTCTCCTTCTCCTTCTTCTACTTCTTCTGATTCACCCTCCTGACTTCACCTTCTCCTTCTCCTTCTTCTGCTTCTTCTGCTTCACCCTCCAGACTTCACCTTCTCCTTCTCCTTCTTCTGCTTCTTCTGCTTCACCCTCCAGACTTCACCTTCTACTTCTCCTTCTTCTGCTTCTTCTGCTTCACCCTCCTGACTTCACCTTCT
>NW_028226852.1:0-24049 GCF_052327205.1 Somniosus microcephalus
ATCCCCATCACATCGGACACTCACTCCCGACTGTGGGAGACCACTCGACCCTCCCCATAACATCGGAGCCTCACTCCCGACTGTGGGAGACCAGTCGCCCCTCCCTCCCCATCACATCGGACCCTCACTCCCGACTGTGGGAGACCACTCGCCCCTCCCTCCCCATCACATCGGAGCCTCACTCCCGACTGTGGGAGACCACTCGCCCCTCCCCATCACATCAGAGCCTCACTCCCGACTGTGGGAGACCATTCGCCCCTCCCTCCCCCATCACATCGGACCCTCACTCCCGACCGTGGGAGACCCTCGCCCCTCCCTCCCCATCACATCGGACCCTCACTCCCGACTGTGGGAGACCATTCGCCCCTCCCTCCCCCATCACATCGGACCCTCACTCCCGACTGTGGGAGACCACTCGCCCCTCCCTCCGCATCACATCGGACCCTCACTCCCGACTGTGGGAGACCACTCGCCCCATCTCCCCCATCACATCGGACCCTCACTCCCGACTGAGGGGAGACCAGTCGCCCCTCCCTCCCCATCACATCGGACCCTCACTCCCGACTGAGGGGAGACCAGTTCTCCTCCCTCACCATCACATCGGACCCTCACTCCCGACTGTGGGGAGACCACTCACCCCTCCCTCCCCCATCACATCGGACCCTCACTCCCGACTGTCGGGAGACCACTCGCCCCTCCCTCACCTATCACATCGGACCCTCACTCCCGACTGTGGGAGACCAGTCGCCCCTCCCTCCCCATCACATCGGACCCTCACTCCCGACTGTGGGAGACCATTCGCCCCTCCCTCCCCCATCACATCGGACCCTCACTCACGACTGTGGGAGACCACTCGCCCCTCCCTCCGCATCACATCGGACCCTCACTCCCGACTGTGGGAGACCACTCGCCCCTCCCCATAACATCGGACCCTCACTCCCGACTGTGCGAGACCACTCTCCCCTCCCCATCACATCGGACCCTCACTCCGACTGTGCGAGACCACTCTCCCCTCCCCATCACATCGGACCCTCACTCCCGACTGTGCGAGACCACTCTCCCCTCCCCATCACATCGGATTCTCACTCCCGAATGTGGGGAGCCCACTCGCCCCTACCTACCCCCACGGACCCTCACTCCCGACTGTGGGAGACCACTCGCCCCTCTCTCCCCATCACATCGGACCCTCACTCCCGACTGTGGGAGACCACTCGCCCCTCCCCATCACATCGGACCCTCACTCCCGACTGTGCGAGACCACTCTCCCCTCCCCATCACATTGGACCCTGACTCCCGACTGTGGGAGACAACTCGCCCCTCCCCATCACATCGGACCCTCACTCCCGACTGTGGGAGACCACTCGCCACTCCCTCCCCATCACATCGGACCCTCACTCCCGACTGTGGGAGACCACTCGCCCCTCCCTCCCCATCACATCGGACCCTCACTCCCGACTGTGGGGAGACCACTCGCCCCTCCCCCATCCATCACATCGGACCCTCACTACCGACTGTGGGAGACCACTCGCCCCTCCCTCCCCTATCACATCGGACCCTCGCTCCCAACTGTGGGAGACCACTCGCCCCTCCGTCCCCCAACACATCTGACCCTCACTCCCGACTGTGGGAGACCACTCGCCCCTACCGCATCACATCGGACCCTCCCTCCCGACTGTGGGAGACCACGCGCCCCTCCCTCCCGACTGTGAGAGACCACTCGCCCCTCCCCATCACATCGGACCCTCCCTCCCGACTGTGGGAGACCCCTCGCCCCTCCCTCCCATCACATCGGACCCTCACTCCCGACTGTGGGAGACCCCTCGCCCCTCCCTCCCCCATCACATCGGACCCTCACTCCCGACTGTGGGAGACCACTCGCACCTCCCCATCACATCGGACCCTCACTCCCGACAGTGCGGGACCACTCGCCCCTCCCTCCCCATCACTTCGGACCCTCACTCCCGACTGTTGGAGCCCACTCGCCCCTCCCTCCCCATCACATCGAATACTCACTCCCGACTGTGGGAGACCCCTCGCCCCTCCCTCCCCATCACTTTGACCCTCACTCCCGACTGTGGGAGACCACTCGCCCCTCCACATCACATCGGACCCTCAGTCCCGACTGTGGGAGACCACTCGCCCCTCCCTCTCGAATCACATCGGACCCTCACTCCCGACTGTGCGAGACCACTCGCCCCTCCCTCTCCCATTACATCGGACCTTCACTCCCGACTGTGCGAGACCACTCGCCCATTCCCTCCCCATCACATCGGATACTCACTCCCGACTGTGGGAGACCACTCGCCCCTCCCTCCCCATCACATCGGATACTCACTCCCGACTGAGCGAGGCCACTCGCCCCTCCCTCCCCCATCACATCGGACCCTCACTCCCGACTGTGGGAAACCACTCGTCCCTCCCTCCCCATCACATCGGACCCTCACTCCCGACTGTGGGAGACCACTCGCCCCTCCCTCCCCATCACATCGAATCCTCACTCCCGACTGTGGGAGACCACTCGCCCCTCCCTCCCCCCATCACATCGAATCCTCACTCCCGGCTGTGGGAGACCCCTCGCCCCTCCCTCCCCCATCACATCAGACCCTCACTCCCGACTGTGCGAGAGCACGCGCCCATTCCCTCCCCATCACATCGGACACTCACTCCCGACTGTGGGAGACCACTCGACCCTCCCATAACATCGGAGCCTCACTCCCGACTGTGGGAGACCAGTCGCCCCTCCCTCCCCCATCACATCGGACCCTCACTCCCGACTGTGGGAGACCACTCGCCCCTCCCTCCCCATCACATCGGAGCCTCACTCCCGACTGTGGAGACCACTCGCCCCTCCCCATCACATCAGAGCCTCACTCCCGACTGTGGGAGACCATTCGCCCCTCCCTCCCCCATCACATCGGACCCTCACTCCCGACCGTGGGAGACCCCTCGCCCCTCCCTTCCCATCACATCGGACCCTCACTCCCGACTGTGGGAGACCATTCGCCCCTCCCTCCCCCATCACATCGGACCCTCACTCCCGACTGTGGGAGACCACTCGCCCCTCCCTCCGCATCACATCGGACCCTCACTCCCGACTGTGGGAGACCACTCGCCCCATCTCCCCCATCACATCGGACCCTCACTCCCGACTGAGGGGAGACCAGTCGCCCCTCCCTCCCCATCACATCGGACCCTCACTCCCGACTGAGGGGAGACCAGTTCTCCTCCCTCACCATCACATCGGACCCTCACTCCCGACTGTGGGGAGACCACTCACCCCTCCCTCCCCCATCACATCGGACCCTCACTCCCGACTGTCGGGAGACCACTCGCCCCTCCCTCACCTATCACATCGGACCCTCACTCCCGACTGTGGGAGACCACTCGCCCCTCCCCTTCACATCGGACCCTCACTCCCAACTGTGGGAGTCCACTCGCCCCTCCCTCCCCATCTCATCGGACCCTCACTCCCGACTGTGGGAGACCACTCGCCCCTCCCCATCACATCGGACCCCTCACTCCCGTGTGTGGGAGACCACTTGCCCCTCCCCATCACATCGGACCCTCACTCCCAACTGTGGGAGACCACTCGCCCCTCCCATCACATCGGACTCTCACTCCCGACTGTGGGAGACCACTCGCCCCTCCACTTCACATCGGACCCTCACTCCCGACTGTGGGAGACCCCTCGCCCCTCCCTCCCCCATCACATCGGACCCTCACTCCAGACTGTGTGAGACCACTCGCCCCTCCCCATCACATCGGACCCCTCACTCCAGACTGTGTGAGACCACTCGCCCCTCCCCCATCACATCGGACCCTCACTCCCGACTGTGGGAGACCACTCGCCCCTCCCATCAAATTGGACTCTCACTCCCGACTGTGGGAGACCACTCGCCCCTCCCCATCACATCGGACCCTCACTCCCGACAGTGTGGGACCACTCGGCCCTCCCCATCACATTGGACCCTCACTCCCGACTGTGGGAGACCACTCGCCCCTCCCCCCCCTTAACATCGAATCCTCACTCCCGACTGTGGGAGACCACTCGCCCCTCCCTCCCCCATCACATCGAATCCTCACTCCCGACTGTGGGAGACCCCTCGCCCCTCCCTCCCCCATCACATCGGACCCTCACTCCCGACTGTGGGAGACCAGTCGCCCCCTCCCTCCCCATCACATCGGACCCTCACTCCCGACTGTGCGAGACCACTCACCCATTCCCTCCCCCATCACATCGGACACTCACTCCCGACTGTGGGAGACCACTCGCCCCTCCCCATCACATCGGAGCCTCACTCCCGACTGTGGGAGACCACTCGCCCCTCCCTCCCCCATCACATCGGACCCTCACTCCCGACTGTGGGAGACCCCTCGCCCCTCCCTCCCCATCACATCGGACCCTCACTCCCGACTGTGGGAGACCATTCGCCCCCTCCCTCCCCCATCACATCTGACCCTCACTCACGACTGTGGGAGACCACTCGCCCCTACCTACCCCACGGACCCTCACTCCCGACTGTGGGAGACCACTCGCCCCTCCCTCCCCATCACATCGGACCCTCACTCCCGACTGTGGGAGACCACTCGCCCCTCCCCATCACATCGGACCCTCACTCCCGACTGTGCGAGACCACTCTCCCCTCCCCATCACATCGGACCCTCACTCCCGACTGTGGGAGACCACTCGCCACTCCCTCCCCATCACATCGGACACTCACTCCCGACTGTGGGAGACCACTCAGCCCCCTCCCTCCCCATCACATCGGACCCTCACTCCCGACTGTGGGAGACCACTCGCCCCTCCCCCATCCCATCACATCGGACCCTCACTACTGACTGTGGGAGACCACTCGCCCCTCCTCGCCTATCACATCGGACCCTCGCTCCCAACTGTGGGAGACCACTCGCCCCTCCGTCCCCCAACACATCTGACCCTCACTCCCGACTGTGCGAGACCACTCGCCCCTCCCTGCCCATCACATCGGACCCTCACTCCCGACTGTGGAGACCACTCGCCCCTCCCTCCTCATCACATCGGACCCTCACTCCCGACTGTGGGAGACCACTCGCCCCCTCCCGCCCATCACATCGGACCCTCACTCCCGACTGTGGGAGACCACTCGCCCCTCCATCCCCCATCACATCGGACCCTCATTCCCGACTGTGGGAGACCGCTCGCCCCTCCCTCCCCCATCACATCGGACCCTCACTCTCGACTGTGGGAGACCACTCGCCCCGACCGCATCACATCGGACCCTCCCTCCCGACTGTGGGAGACCACGCGCCCCTCCCTCCTCATCACATCGGACCCTCACTCCTGACTGTGGGAGACCACTCGCCCTTCCCTCCCCCATCACATCGGACCCTCACTCCCGACTGTGGGAGACCACTCGCCCCTCCCTCCCCCATCACATCGGACCCTCACTCCCGACTGTGGGAGACCACTCGCCCCTCCCTCCCCCATCACATCGGACCCTCATTCCCGACTGTGGGAGACCGCTCGCCCCTCCCTCACCCATCACATCGGACCCTCACTCTCGACTGTGGGAGACCACTCGCCCCTACCGCATCACATCGGACCCTCACTCCCGACTCTGGGAGACCACTCGCCCCTCCCTCCCCCATCACATCGGACCCTCATTCCCGACTGTGGGAGACCGCTCGCCCCTCCCTCCCCCATCACATCGGACCCTCACTCTCGACTGTGGGAGACCACTCGCCCCTACCGCATCACATCGGACCCTCCCGCCCGACTGTGGGAGACCACGCGCCCCTCCCTCCCGACTGTGGGAGACCACTCGCCCTTCCCTCCCCCATCACATCGGACCCTCCCTCCCAACTGTGGGAGACCCCTCGACCCTCCCTCCCCATCACATCGGACCCTCACTCCCGACTGTGGGAGACACCTCGCCCCTCCCTCCCCCATCACATCGGACCCTCACTCCCGACTGTGGGAGACCACTCGCACCTCCCCATCACATCGGACCCTCACTCCCGACAGTGCGGGACCACTCGCCCCTCCCTCCCCATCACTTCGGACCCTCACTCCCGACTGTTGGAGCCCACTCGCCCCACCCTCCCCATCACATCGAATACTCACTCCCGACTGTGGGAGACCCCTCGCCCCTCCCTCCCCATCACTTCGGACCCTCACTCCCGACTGTGGGAGACCACTCGCCCCTCCACATCACATCGGACCCTCAGTCCCGACTGTGGGAGACCACTCGCCCCTCCCTCTCCCATCACATCGGACACTCACTCCCGACTGTGCGAGACCACTCGCCCCTCCCTCTTCCATTACATCGGACCTTCACTCCCGACTGTGCGAGACCACTCGCCCATTCCCTCCCCATCACATCGGATACTCACTCCCGACTGTGGGAGACCACTCGCGCCTCCCTCCCCATCACATCGGATACTCACTCCCGACTGAGCGAGGCCACTCGCCCCTCCCTCCCCCATCACATCGGACCCTCACTCCCGACTGTGGGAAACCACTCGTCCCTCCCTCCCCATCACATCGGACCCTCACTCCCGACTGTGGGAGACCACTCGCCCCTCCCTCCCCATCACATCGAATCCTCACTCCCGACTGTGGGAGACCACTCGCCCCTCCCTCCCCCATCACATCGAATCCTCACTCCCGGCTGTGGGAGACCCCTCGCCCCTCCCTCCCCATCACATCAGACCCTCACTCCCGACTGTGCGAGAGCACGCGCCCATTCCCTCCCCATCACATCGGACACTCACTCCCGACTGTGGGAGACCACTCGACCCTCCCCATAACATCGGAGCCTCACTCCCGACTGTGGGAGACCAGTCGCCCCTCCCTCCCCCATCACATCGGACCCTCACTCCCGACTGTGGGAGACCACTCGACCCTCCCTCCCCATCACATCGAATCCTCACTCCCGACTGTGGGAGACCACTCGCCCCTCCCTCCCCCATCACATCGGACCCTCACTCCCGACTGTGGGAGACCACTCGCCCCTCCCTCCCCATCACATCAGAGCCTCGCTCCCGACTGTGGGAGACCATTCGCCCCTCCCTCCCCCATCACATCGGACCCTTACTCCCGACCGTGGGAGACCCCTCGCCCCTCCCTCCCCATCACATCGGACCCTCACTCCCGACTGTGGGGAGACCACTCGCCCCTCCCTCACCTATCACATCGGACCCTCACTCCCGACTGTGGGAGACCACTCGCCCCTCCCCATCACATCGGACCCTCACTCCCGACTGTGGGAGTCCACTCGCCCCTCCCTCCCCATCACATCGGACCCTCACTCCCGACTGTGGGAGACCACTCGCCCCTCCCCATCACATCGGACCCTCACTCCCGAGTGTGGGAGACCACTTGCCCCTCCCCATCACATCGGACCCTCACTCCCGACTGTGGGAGACCACTCGCCCCTCCCATCACATCGGACTCTCACTCCCGACTGTGGGAGACCACTCGCCCCTCCACTTCACATCGGACCCTCACTCCCGACTGTGGGAGACACCTCGCCCCTCCCTCCCCCATCACATCGGACCCTCACTCCAGACTGTGTGAGACCACTCGCCCCTCCCCATCACATCGGACCCTCACTCCAGACTGTGTGAGACTACTCGCCCCTCCCCCATCACATCGGACCCTCACTCCCGACTGTGGGAGACCACTCGCCCCTCCCATCACATTGGACTCTCACTCCCGACTGTGGGAGTCCACTCGCCCCTCCACATCACATCGGACCCTCACTCCCGACAGTGCGGGACCACTCGGCCCTCCCCATCACTTCGGACCCTCACTCCCGACTGTGGGAGACCACTCGCCCCTCCCTCCCCCATCACATCGAATCCTCACTCCCGACTGTGGGAGACCCCTCGCCCCTCCCTCCCTCATCACATCGGACCCTCACTCCCGACTGTGGGAGACCAGTCGCCCCTCCCTCCCCATCACATCGGACCCTCACTCCCGACTGTGCGAGACCACTCACCCATTCCCTCCCCCATCACATCGGACACTCACTCCCGACTGTGGGAGACCACTCGCCCCTCCCCATCACATCGGAGCCTCACTCCCGACTGTGGGAGACCATTCGCCCCTCCCTCCCCCATCACATCGGACCCTCACTCCCGACTGTGGGAGACCCCTCGCCCCTCCCTCCCCATCACATCGGACCCTCACTCCCGACTGTGGGAGACCATTCGCCCCTCCCTCCCCCATCACATCGGACCCTCACTCACGACTGTGGGAGACCACTCGCCCCTCCCTCCGCATCACATCGGACCCTCACTCCCGACTGTGGGAGACCACTCGCCCCTCCCCATAACATCGGACCCTCACTCCCGACTGTGCGAGACCACTCTGCCCTCCCCATCACATCGGACCCTCACTCCCGACTGTGCGAGACCACTCTCCCCTCCCCATCACATCGGACCCTCACTCCCGACTGTGCGAGACCACTCTCCCCTCCCCATCACATCGGATCCTCACTCCCGAATGTGGGGAGCCCACTCGCCCCTACCTACCCCACGGACCCTCACTCCCGACTGTGGGAGACCACTCGCCCCTCCCTCCCCATCACATCGGACCCTCACTCCCGACTGTGGGAGACCACTCGCCCCTCCCCATCACATCGGACCCTCACTCCCGACTGTGCGAGACCACTCTCCCCTCCCCATCACATTGGACCCTGACTCCCGACTGTGGGAGACCACTCGCCCCTCCCCATCACATCGGACCCTCACTCCCGACTGTGGGAGACCACTCGCCACTCCCTCCCCATCACATCGGACCCTCACTCCCGACTGTGGGAGACCACTCGCCCCTCCCTCCCCTATCACATCGGACCCTCGCTCCCAACTGTGGGAGACCACTCGCCCCTCCGTCCCCCAACACATCTGACCCTCACTCCCGACTGTGGGAGACCACTCGCCCCTCCCTCCCCATCACATCGGACCCTCACTCCCGATTGTGCGAGACCACTCGCCCCTCCCCATCACATCGGACCCTCACTCCCGACTGTGCGAGACCACTCGCCCCTCCCTGCCCATCACATCGGACCCTCACTCCCGACTGTGGGAGACAACTCGCCCCTCCCTCCTCATCACATCGGACCCTCACTCCCGACTGTGGGAGACCACTCGCCCCTCCCTCCCCCATCACATCGGACCCTCACTCCCGACTGTGGGAGACCACTCGCCCCTCCATCCCCCATCACATCGGACCCTCATTCCCGTCTGTGGGAGACCACTCGCCCCTCCATCCCCCATCACATCGGACCCTCACTCCCGACTGTGGGAGACCACTCGCCCCTCCCTCCCCCATCACATCGGACCCTCACTCCCGACTGTGGGAGACCACTCGCCCCTCCATCCCCCATCACATCGGACCCTCATTCCCGACTGTGGGAGACCACTCGCCCCTCCCTCCCCCATCACATCGGACCCTCACTCTCGACTGTGGGAGACCACTCGCCCCTACCGCATCACATCGGACCCTCCCTCCCGACTGTGGGAGACCAGGCGCCCATCCCTCCCGACTGTGAGAGACCACTCGCCCCTCCCCATCACATCGGACCCTCCCTCCCGACTGTGGGAGACCCCTCGCCCCTCCCTCCCCATCACATCGGACCCTCACACCCGACTGTGGGAGACCCCTCGCCCCTCCCTCCCCCATCACATCGGACCCTCACTCCCGACTGTGGGAGACCCCTCGCCCCTCCCTCCCCCATCACATCGGACCCTCACTCCCGACTGTGGGAGACCACTCGCACCTCCCCATCACATCGGACCCTCACTCCCGACAGTGCGGGACCACTCGCCCCTCCCTCCCCATCACTTCGGACCCTCACTCCCGACTGTTGGAGCCCACTCGCCCCACCCTCCCCATCACATCGAATACTCACTCCCGACTGTGGGAGACCCCTCGCCCCTCCCTCCCCATCACTTCGGACCCTCACTCCCGAATGTGGGAGACCACTCGCCCCTCCACATCACATCGGACCCTCAGTCCCGACTGTGGGAGACCACTCGCCCCTCCCTCTCCCATTACATCGGACCTTCACTCCCGACTGTGCGAGACCACTCGCCCATTCCCTCCCCATCACATCGGATACTCACTCCCGACTGTGCGAGACCACTCGCCCCTCCCTCCCCATCACATCGAACCCTCACTCCCGACTGTGGGAGACCACTCGCCCCTCACTCCCCATCACATCGGACCCTCGCTCCCGACTGTGGGAGACCACTCGCCCCTCCCTCCCCATCACATCGGATACTCAGTCCCGACTGAGCGAGGCCACTCGCACCTCCCTCCCCCATCACATCGGACCCTCACTCCCGACTGTGGGAAACCACTCGTCCCTCCCTCCCCATCACATCGGACCCTCACTCCCGACTGTGGGAGACCACTCGCCCCTCCCTCCCCATCACATCGAATCCTCACTCCCGACTGTGGGAGACCACTCGCCCCTCCCTCCCCCATCACATCGAATCTTCACTCCCGGCTGTGGGAGACCCCTCGCCCCTCCCTCCCCCATCACATCAGACCCTCACTCCCGACTGTGCGAGAGCACGCGTCCATTCCCTCCCCATCACATCGGACACTCACACCCGACTGTGGGAGACCACTCGACCCTCCCCATAACATCGGAGCCTCACTCCCGACTGTGGGAGACCAGTCGCCCCTCCCTCCCCCATCACATCGGACCCTCACTCCCGACTGTGGGAGACCACGCGCCCCTCCCCATCACATCAGAGCCTCACTCCCGACTGTGGGAGACCATTCGCCCCTCCCTCCCCCATCACATCGGACCCTCACTCCCGACCGTGGGAGACCCCTCGCCCCTCCCTCCCCATCACATCGGACCCTCACTCCCGACTGTGGGAGACCACTCGCCCCTCCCCATCACATCAGAGCCTCACTCCCGACTGTGGGAGACCATTCGCCCCTCCCTCCCCCATCACATCGGACCCTCACTCCCGACCGTGGGAGACCCCTCGCCCCTCCCTCCCCATCACATCGGACCCTCACTCCCGACTGTGGGAGACCATTCGCCCCTCCCTCCCCCATCACATCGGACCCTCACTCCCGACTGTGGGAGACCACTCGCCCCTCCCTCCGCATCACATCGGACCCTCACTCCCGACTGTGGGAGACCACTCGCCCCATCTCCCCCATCACATCGGACCCTCACTCCCGACTGAGGGGATACCAGTCGCCCCTCCCTCCCCATCACATCGGACCCTCACTCCCGACTGTGGGGAGACCACTCACCCCTCCCTCCCCCATCACATCGGACCCTCACTCCCGACTGTGGGAGACCACTCGCACCTCCCCATCACATCGGACCCTCACTCCCGACAGTGCGGGACCACTCGCCCCTCCCTCCCCATCACTTCGGACCCTCACTCCCGACTGTTGGAGCCCACTCGCCCCACCCTCCCCATCACATCGAATACTCACTCCCGACTGTGGGAGACCCCTCGCCCCTCCCTCCCCATCACTTCGGACCCTCACTCCCGACTGTGGGAGAACACTCGCCCCTCCACATCACATCGGACCCTCAGTCCCGACTGTGGGAGACCACTCGCCCCTCCCCATCACATCGGACCCTCAGTCCCGACTGTGGGAGACCACTCGCCCCTCCACATCACTTCGGACCCTCACTCCCGACTGTGGGAGACCACTCGCCCCTCCCCCATCACATCGGACCCTCAGTCCCGACTGTGGGAGACCACTCGCCCCTCCACATCACATCGGACCCTCAGTCCCGACTGTGGGAGACCACTCGCCCCTCCACATCACTTCGGACCCTCACTCCCGACTGTGGGAGACCACTCGCCCCTCCACATCACATCGGACCCTCAGTCCCGACTGTGGGAGACCACTCGCCCCTCCACATCACATCGGACCCTCAGTCCCGACTGTGGGAGACCACTCGCCCCTCCCTCTCCCATTACATCGGACCTTCACTCCCGACTGTGGGAGACCCCTCGCCCCTCCCTCCCCCATCACATCGGACCCTTACTCCAGACTGTGTGAGACCACTCGCCCCTCCCCATCACATCGGACCCACACTCCCGACTGTGGGGAGACCACTCACCCCTCCCTCCCCTATCACATCGAATCCTCACTCCCGACTGTGCGAGACCACTCGCCCCTCCGTCCCCCATCACATCGGACCCGCACTCCTGACTGTGCGGGACCACTCGCCCCTCCCTCCCCATCACATTGGACCCTCACTCCCGACTGTGCGAGACCACTCGCCCCTCCTTCCCCATCACATCGGACCCTCACTCCCGACTGTGCGAGACCACTCGCCCCTCCCCATCACTTCGGACCCTCCCTCCCGACTGTGCGAGACCACTCGCCCCTCCCTCCCCCATCACATCGGACCCTCACTCCCGACTGTGGGAAACCACTCGCCCCTCCCTCCCCATCACATCGGACCCTCACTCCCGACTGTGGGAAACCACTCGCCCCTCCCTCCCCATCACATCGGACCCTCACTCCCGATTGTGCGAGACAACTCGCCCCTCCTCATCACATCGGACCCTCCCTCCCGACTGTGCGAGACCACTCGCCCCTCCCGCCCCCATCACATCGGACCCTCACTCCCGACTGTGGGAGACCACTCGCCCCTCCCATCACATTGGACTCTCACTCCCGACTGTGGGAGAGCACTCGCTCCTCCCCATCACATCGGACCCTCACTCCCGACAGTGCGGGACCACTCGGCCCTCCCCATCACTTCGGACCCTCACTCCCGACTGTGGGAGACCCCTCGCCCCTCCCTCCCCCATCACATCGGACCCTCACTCCCGACTGCGGGAGACCAGTCGCCCCTCCCTCCCCATCACATCGGACCCTCATTCCCGACTGTGCGAGACCACTCGCCCATTCCCTCCCCCATCACATCGGACACTCACTCCCGACTGTGGGAGACCACTCGCCCATTCCCTCCCCCATCACATCGGACCCTCACTCCCGACTGTGCGAGACCACTCGCCCCTCCCTCCCCCATCACATCGGACCCTCACTCCTGACTGTGGGAGACCATTCGCCCCTCCCTCCCCCATCACATCGGACCCTCACTCCCGACTGTGGGAGACCACTCGCCCCTCCCCATCACATCGGAGCCTCACTCCCGACTGTGGGAGACCCCTCGCCCCTCCCTCCCCCATCACATCGGACCCTCACTCCCAACTGTGGGAGACCCCTCGCCCCTCCCTCCCCATCACATCGGACCCTCACTCCCGACTGTGGGAGACCATTCGCCCCTCCCTCCCCATCACATCGGACCCTCACTCCCGACTGTGGGAGACCACTCGGCCCTCCCTCCCCCATCACATCGGACCCTCACTCCCGACTGTGGGAGACCCCCTCGCCCCTCCCTCCCCATCACATCGGACCCTCACTCCCAACTGTGCGAGACCACTCGCCCCTCCCTCCCCCATCACATCGGACACTCACTCCCAACTGTGGGAGACCACTCGCCCCTCCCTCCCCATCACATCGGACCCTCACTCCCGACTGTGGGAGACCACTCGCCCCTCCCCATCACATCGGACCCTCACTCCCGACTGTGTGAGACCACTCTCCCCTCCCCATCACATCGGACCCTCACTCCCGACTGTGCGAGACCACTCTCCCCTCCCCATCACATCGGACCCTCACTCCCGACTGTGCGAGACCACTCTCCCCTCCCCATCACATCGGATCCTCACTCCCGAATGTGGGGAGCCCACTCGCCACTACCTACCCCACGGACCCTCATTCCCGACTGTGGGAGCCCACTCGCCCCACCCTCCCCATCACATCGAATACTCACTCCCGACTGTGGGAGACCCCTCGCCCCTCCCTCCCCATCACATCGGACCCTCACTCCCGACTGTGGGAGACCACTCGCCCCTCCCTCCCCATCACATCGGACCCTCACTCCCGACTGTGGGGAGACCACTCGCCCCTCCCCCATCCCATCACATCGGACCCTCACTACTGACTGTGGGAGACCACTCGCCCCTCCCTCCCCTATCACATCGGACCCTCGCTCCCAACTGTGGGAGACCACTCGCCCCTCCGTCCCCCAACACATCTGACCCTCACTCCCGACTGTGCGAGACCACTCGCCCCTCCCTGCCCATCACATCGGACCCTCACTCCCGACTGTGGGAGACCACTCGCCCCTCCCTCCTCATCACATCGGACCCTCACTCCCGACTGTGGGAGACCACTCGCCCCTCCCTCCCCCATCACATCGGACCCTCACTCCCGACTGTGGGAGACCACTCGCCCCTCCATCCCCCATCACATCGGACCCTCATTCCCGACTGTGGGAGACCGCTCGCCCCTCCCTCCCCATCACATCGGACCCTCACTCTCGACTGTGGGAGACCACTCGCCCCGACCGCATCACATCGGACCCTCCCTCCCGACTGTGGGAGACCACGCGCCCCTCCCTCCTCATCACATCGGACCCTCACTCCTGACTGTGGGAGACCACTCGCCCTTCCCTCCCCCATCACATCGGACCCTCACTCCCGACTGTGGGAGACCACTCGCCCCTCCCTCCCCCATCACATCGGACCCTCACTCCCGACTGTGGGAGACCACTCGCCCCTCCCTCCCCCATCACATCGGACCCTCATTCCCGACTGTGGGAGACCGCTCGCCCCTCCCTCCCCCATCACATCGGACCCTCACTCTCGACTGTGGGAGACCACTCGCCCCTACCGCATCACATCGGACCCTCACTCCCGACTCTGGGAGACCACTCGCCCCTCCCTCCCCCATCACATCGGACCCTCATTCCCGACTGTGGGAGACCGCTCGCCCCTCCCTCCCCCATCACATCGGACCCTCACTCTCGACTGTGGGAGACCACTCGCCCCTACCGCATCACATCGGACCCTCCCGCCCGACTGTGGGAGACCACGCGCCCCTCCCTCCCGACTGTGGGAGACCACTCGCCCTTCCCTCCCCCATCACATCGGACCCTCCCTCCCAACTGTGGGAGACCCCTCGACCCTCCCTCCCCATCACATCGGACCCTCACTCCCGACTGTGGGAGACACCTCGCCCCTCCCTCCCCCATCACATCGGACCCTCACTCCCGACTGTGGGAGACCACTCGCACCTCCCCATCACATCGGACCCTCACTCCCGACAGTGCGGGACCACTCGCCCCTCCCTCCCCATCACTTCGGACCCTCACTCCCGACTGTTGGAGCCCACTCGCCCCACCCTCCCCATCACATCGAATACTCACTCCCGACTGTGGGAGACCCCTCGCCCCTCCCTCCCCATCACTTCGGACCCTCACTCCCGACTGTGGGAGACCACTCGCCCCTCCACATCACATCGGACCCTCAGTCCCGACTGTGGGAGACCACTCGCCCCTCCCTCTCCCATCACATCGGACCCTCACTCCCGACTGTGCGAGACCACTCGCCCCTCCCTCTCCCATTACATCGGACCTTCACTCCCGACTGTGCGAGACCACTCGCCCATTCCCTCCCCATCACATCGAATCCTCACTCCCGACTGTGGGAGACCACTCGCGCCTCCCTCACCATCACATCGGATACTCACTCCCGACTGAGCGAGGCCACTCACCCCTCCCTCCCCCATCATATCGGACCCTCACTCCCGACTGTGGGAAACCACTCGTCCCTCCCTCCCCATCACATCGGACCCTCACTCCCGACTGTGGGAGACCACTCGCCCCTCCCTCCCCATCACATCGAATCCTCACTCCCGACTGTGGGAGACCACTCGCCCCTCCCTCCCCCATCACATCGAATCCTCACTCCCGGCTGTGGGAGACCCCTCGCCCCTCCCTCCCCATCACATCAGACCCTCACTCCCGACTGTGCGAGAGCACGCGCCCATTCCCTCCCCATCACATCGGACACTCACTCCCGACTGTGGGAGACCACTCGACCCTCCCCATAACATCGGAGCCTCACTCCCGACTGTGGGAGACCAGTCGCCCCTCCCTCCCCCATCACATCGGACCCTCACTCCCGACTGTGGGAGACCACTCGACCCTCCCTCCCCATCACATCGAATCCTCACTCCCGACTGTGGGAAACCACTCGTCCCTCCCTCCCCATCACATCGGACCCTCACTCCCGACTGTGGGAGACCACTCGCCCCTCCCTCCCCATCACATCGAATCCTCACTCCCGACTGTGGGAGACCACTCGCCCCTCCCTCCCCCATCACATCGAATCCTCACTCCCGGCTGTGGGAGACCCCTCGCCCCTCCCTCCCCATCACATCAGACCCTCACTCCCGACTGTGCGAGAGCACGCGCCCATTCCCTCCCCATCACATCGGACACTCACTCCCGACTGTGGGAGACCACTCGACCCTCCCCATAACATCGGAGCCTCACTCCCGACTGTGGGAGACCAGTCGCCCCTCCCTCCCCCATCACATCGGACCCTCACTCCCGACTGTGGGAGACCACTCGACCCTCCCTCCCCATCACATCGAATCCTCACTCCCGACTGTGGGAGACCACTCGCCCCTCCCTCCCCCATCACATCGGACCCTCACTCCCGACTGTGGGAGACCACTCTCCCCTCCCCATCACATCGGACCCTCACTCCCGACTGTGCGAGACCACACTCCCCTCCCCATCACATCGGATCCTCACTCCCGAATGTGGGGAGCCCACTCGCCACTACCTACCCCACGGACCCTCATTCCCGACTGTGGGAGCCCACTCGCCCCACCCTCCCCATCACATCGAATACTCACTCCCGACTGTGGGAGACCCCTCGCCCCTCCCTCCCCATCACATCGGACCCTCACTCCCGACTGTGGGAGACCACTCGCCCCTCCCTCCCCATCACATCGGACCCTCACTCCCGACTGTGGGGAGACCACTCGCCCCTCCCCCATCCCATCACATCGGACCCTCACTACTGACTGTGGGAGACCACTCGCCCCTCCCTCCCCTATCACATCGGACCCTCGCTCCCAACTGTGGGAGACCACTCGCCCCTCCGTCCCCCAACACATCTGACCCTCACTCCCGACTGTGCGAGACCACTCGCCCCTCCCTGCCCATCACATCGGACCCTCACTCCCGACTGTGGGAGACCACTCGCCCCTCCCTCCTCATCACATCGGACCCTCACTCCCGACTGTGGGAGACCACTCGCCCCTCCCTCCCCCATCACATCGGCCCTCACTCCCGACTGTGGGAGACCACTCGCCCCTCCATCCCCCATCACATCGGACCCTCACTCCCGACTGTGGGAGACCGCTCGCCCCTCCCTCCCCCATCACATCGGACCCTCACTCTCGACTGTGGGAGACCACTCGCCCCGACCGCATCACATCGGACCCTCCCTCCCGACTGTGGGAGACCACGCGCCCCTCCCTCCTCATCACATCGGACCCTCACTCCTGACTGTGGGAGACCACTCGCCCTTCCCTCCCCCATCACATCGGACCCTCACTCCCGACTGTGGGAGACCACTCGCCCCTCCCTCCCCCATCACATCGGACCCTCACTCCCGACTGTGGGAGACCACTCGCCCCTCCCTCCCCCATCACATCGGACCCTCATTCCCGACTGTGGGAGACCGCTCGCCCCTCCCTCCCCCATCACATCGGACCCTCACTCTCGACTGTGGGAGACCACTCGCCCCTACCGCATCACATCGGACCCTCACTCCCGAATCTGGGAGACCACTCGCCCCTCCCTCCCCCATCACATCGGACCCTCATTCCCGACTGTGGGAGACCGCTCGCCCCTCCCTCCCCCATCACATCGGACCCTCACTCTCGACTGTGGGAGACCACTCGCCCCTACCGCATCACATCGGTCCCTCCCGCCCGACTGTGGGAGACCACGCGCCCCTCCCTCCCGACTGTGGGAGACCACTCGCCCTTCCCTCCCCCATCACATCGGACCCTCCCTCCCAACTGTGGGAGACCCCTCGACCCTCCCTCCCCATCACATCGGACCCTCACTCCCGAATGTGGGAGACACCTCGCCCCTCCCTCCCCCATCACATCGGACCCTCACTCCCGACTGTGGGAGACCACTCGCACCTCCCCATCACATCGGACCCTCACTCCCGACAGTGCGGGACCACTCGCCCCTCCCTCCCCATCACTTCGGACCCTCACTCCCGACTGTTGGAGCCCACTCGCCCCACCCTCCCCATCACATCGAATACTCACTCCCGACTGTGGAAGACCCCTCGCCCCTCCCTCCCCATCACTTCGGACCCTCACTCCCGACTGTGGGAGACCACTCGCCCCTCCCTCCCCATCACATCGGACCCTCACTCCCGACTGTGGGAGACCATTCGCCCCTCCCTCCCCCATCACATCGGACCCTCACTCCCGACTGTGGGAGACCACTCGCCCCTCCCTCCGCATCACATCGGACCCTCACTCCCGACTGTGGGAGACCACTCGCCCCATCTCCCCCATCACATCGGACCCTCACTCCCGACTGAGGGGAGACCAGTCGCCCCTCCCTCCCCATCACATCGGACCCTCACTCCCGACTGAGGGGAGACCAGTTCTCCTCCCTCACCATCACATCGGACCCTCACTCCCGACTGTGGGGAGACCACTCACCCCTCCCTCCCCCATCACATCGGACCCTCACTCACGACTGTCGGGAGACCACTCGCCCCTCCCTCACCTATCACATCGGACCCTCACTCCCGACTGTGGGAGACCACTCGCCCCTCCCCTTCACATCGGACCCTCACTCCCAACTGTGGGAGTCCACTCGCCCCTCCCTCCCCATCTCATCGGACCCTCACTCCCGACTGTGGGAGACCACTCGCCCCTCCCCATCACATCGGACCCTCACTCCCGTGTGTGGGAGACCACTTGCCCCTCCCCATCACATCGGACCCTCACTCCCAACTGTGGGAGACCACTCGCCCCTCCCATCACATCGGACTCTCACTCCCGACTGTGGGAGACCACTCGCCCCTCCACTTCACATCGGACCCTCACTCCCGACTGTGGGAGACCCCTCGCCCCTCCCTCCCCCATCACATCGGACCCTCACTCCAGACTGTGTGAGACCACTCGCCCCTCCCCATCACATCGGACCCTCACTCCAGACTGTGTGAGACCACTCGCCCCTCCCCCATCACATCGGACCCTCACTCCCGACTGTGGGAGACCACTCGCCCCTCCCATCACATTGGACTCTCACTCCCGACTGTGGGAGACCACTCGCCCCTCCCCATCACATCGGACCCTCACTCCCGACAGTGTGGGACCACTCGGCCCTCCCCATCACATTGGACCCTCACTCCCGACTGTGGGAGACCACTCGCCCCTCCCCCCCCTTAACATCGAATCCTCACTCCCGACTGTGGGAGACCACTCGCCCCTCCCTCCCCCATCACATCGAATCCTCACTCCCGACTGTGGGAGACCCCTCGCCCCTCCCTCCCCCATCACATCGGACCCTCACTCCCGACTGTGGGAGACCAGTCGCCCCTCCCTCACCATCACATCGGACCCTCACTCCCGACTGTGGGAGACCACTCGCCCCTCCCCATCACATCGGACCCTCACTCCCGACTGTGCGAGACCACTCTCCCCTCCCCATCACATCGGACCCTCACTCCCGACTGTGGGAGACCACTCGCCACTCCCTCCCCATCACATCGGACACTCACTCCCGACTGTGGGAGACCACTCGCCCCTCCCTCCCCATCACATCGGACCCTCACTCCCGACTGTGGGGAGACCACTCGCCCCTCCCCCATCCCATCACATCGGACCCTCACTACTGACTGTGGGAGACCACTCGCCCCTCCCTCCCCTATCACATCGGACCCTCGCTCCCAACTGTGGGAGACCACTCGCCCCTCCGTCCCCCAACACATCTGACCCTCACTCCCGACTGTGCGAGACCACTCGCCCCTCCCTGCCCATCACATCGGACCCTCACTCCCGACTGTGGGAGACCACTCGCCCCTCCCTCCTCATCACATCGGACCCTCACTCCCGACTGTGGGAGACCACTCGCCCCTCCCTCCCCCATCACATCGGACCCTCACTCCCGACTGTGGGAGACCACTCGCCCCTCCATCCCCCATCACATCGGACCCTCAGTCCCGACTGTGGGAGACCGCTCGCCCCTCCCTCCCCCATCACATCGGACCCTCACTCTCGACTGTGGGAGACCACTCGCCCCGACCGCATCACATCGGACCCTCCCTCCCGACTGTGGGAGACCACGCGCCCCTCCCTCCTCATCACATCGGACCCTCACTCCTGACTGTGGGAGACCACTCGCCCTTCCCTCCCCCATCACATCGGACCCTCACTCCCGACTGTGGGAGACCACTCGCCCCTCCCTCCCCCATCACATCGGACCCTCACTCCCGACTGTGGGAGACCACTCGCCCCTCCTCCCCCATCACATCGGACCCTCATTCCCGACTGTGGGAGACCGCTCGCCCCTCCCTCACCCATCACATCGGACCCTCACTCTCGACTGTGGGAGACCACTCGCCCCTACCGCATCACATCGGACCCTCACTCCCGACTCTGGGAGACCACTCGCCCCTCCCTCCCCCATCACATCGGACACTCATTCCCGACTGTGGGAGACCGCTCGCCCCTCCCTCCCCCATCACATCGGACCCTCACTCTCGACTGTGGGAGACCACTCGCCCCTACCGCATCACATCGGACCCTCCCGCCCGACTGTGGGAGACCACGCGCCCCTCCCTCCCGACTGTGGGAGACCACTCGCCCCTTCCCTCCCCCATCACATCGGACCCTCCCTCCCAACTGTGGGAGACCCCTCGACCCTCCCTCCCCATCACATCGGACCCTCACTCCCGACTGTGGGAGACACCTCGCCCCTCCCTCCCCATCACATCGGACCCTCACTCCCGACTGTGGGAGACCACTCGCACCTCCCCATCACATCGGACCCTCACTCCCGACAGTGCGGGACCACTCGCCCCTCCCTCCCCATCACTTCGGACCCTCACTCCCGACTGTTGGAGCCCACTCGCCCCACCCTCCCCATCACATCGAATACTCACTCCCGACTGTGGGAGACCCCTCGCCCCTCCCTCCCCATCACTTCGGACCCTCACTCCCGACTGTGGGAGACCCACTCGCCCCTCCACATCACATCGGACCCTCAGTCCCGACTGTGGGAGACCACTCGCCCCTCCCTCTTCCATTACATCGGACCTTCACTCCCGACTGTGCGAGACCACTCGCCCATTCCCTCCCCATCACATCGGATACTCACTCCCGACTGTGGGAGACCACTCGCGCCTCCCTCCCCATCACATCGGATACTCACTCCGACTGAGCGAGGCCACTCGCCCCTCCCTCCCCCATCACATCGGACCCTCACTCCCGACTGTGGGAAACCACTCGTCCCTCCCTCCCCATCACATCGGACCCTCACTCCCGACTGTGGGAGACCACTCGCCCCTCCCTCCCCATCACATCGAATCCTCACTCCCGACTGTGGGAGACCACTCGCCCCTCCCTCCCCCATCACATCGAATCCTCACTTCCCGGCTGTGGGAGACCCCTCGCCCCTCCCTCCCCATCACATCAGACCCTTACTCCCGACTGTGCGAGAGCACGCGCCCATTCCCTCCCCATCACATCGGACACTCACTCCCGACTGTGGGAGACCACTCGACCCTCCCCATAACATCGGAGCCTCACTCCCGACTGTGGAGACCAGTCGCCCCTCCCTCCCCCATCACATCGGACCCTCACTCCCGACTGTGGGAGGACCACTCGACCCTCCCTCCCCATCACATCGAATCCTCACTCCCGACTGTGGGAGACCACTCGCCCCTCCCTCCCGCATCACATCGGACCCTCACTCCCGACTGTGGGAGACCACTCGCCCCTCCCTCCCCATCACATCAGAGCCTCGCTCCCGACTGTGGGAGACCATTCGCCCCTCCCTCCCCCATCACATCGGACCCTTACTCCCGACCGTGGGAGACCCCTCGCCCCTCCCTCCCCATCACATCGGACCCTCACTCCCGACTGTGGGGAGACCACTCGCCCCTCCCTCACCCATCACATCGGACCCTCACTCCCGACTGTGGGAGTCCACTCGCCCCTCCCTCCCATCACATCGGACCCTCACTCCCGACTGTGGGAGACCACTCGCCCCCTCCCCATCACATCGGACCCTCACTCCCGAGTGTGGGAGACCACTTGCCCCTCCCCATCACATCGGACCCTCACTCCCGACTGTGGGAGACCACTCGCCCCTCCCATCACATCGGACTCTCACTCCCCGACTGTGGGAGACCACTCGCCCCTCCACTTCACATCGGACCCTCACTCCCGACTGTGGGAGACCCTCGCCCCTCCCTCCCCCATCACATCGGACCCTCACTCCAGACTGTGTGAGACCACTCGCCCCTCCCCATCACATCGGACCCTCACTCCAGACTGTGTGAGACCACTCGCCCCTCCCCCATCACATCGGACCCTCACTCCCGACTGTGGGAGACCACTCGCCCCTCCCATCACATTGGACTCTCACTCCCGACTGTGGGAGTCCACTCGCCCCTCCACATCACATCGGACCCTCACTCCCGACAGTGCGGGACCACTCGGCCCTCCCCATCACTTCGGACCCTCACTCCCGACTGTGGGAGACCAGTCGCCCCTCCCTCCCCATCACATCGGACCCTCACTCCCGACTGTGCGAGACCACTCACCCATTCCCTCCCCCATCACATCGGACACTCACTCCCGACTGTGGGAGACCACTCGCCCCTCCCCATCACATCGGAGCCTCACTCCCGACTGTGGGAGACCATTCGCCCCTCCCTCCCCCATCACATCGGACCCTCACTCCCGACTGTGGGAGACCCCTCGCCCCTCCCTCCCCATCACATCGGACCCTCACTCCCGACTGTGGGAGACCATTCGCCCCTCCCTCCCCCATCACATCGGACCCTCACTCACGACTGTGGGAGACCACTCGCCCCCTCCCTCCGCATCACATCGGACCCTCACTCCCGACTGTGGGAGACCACTCGCCCCTCCCCATAACATCGGACCCTCACTCCCGACTGTGCGAGACCACTCTGCCCTCCCCATCACATCGGACCCTCACTCCCGACTGTGCGAGACCACTCTCCCCTCCCCATCACATCGGACCCTCACTCCCGACTGTGCGAGACCACTCTCCCCTCCCCATCACATCGGATCCTCACTCCCGAATGTGGGGAGCCCACTCGCCCCTACCTACCCCACGGACCCTCACTCCCGACTGTGGGAGACCACTCGCCCCTCCCTCCCCATCACATCGGACCCTCACTCCCGACTGTGGGAGACCACTCGCCCCTCCCCATCACATCGGACCCTCACTCCCGACTGTGCGAGACCACTCTCCCCTCCCCATCACATTGGACCCTGACTCCCGACTGTGGGAGACCACTCGCCCCTCCCCATCACATCGGACCCTCACTCCCGACTGTGGGAGACCACTCGCCACTCCCTCCCCATCACATCGGACCCTCACTCCCGACTGTGGGAGACCACTCGCCCCTCCCTCCCCTATCACATCGGACCCTCGCTCCCAACTGTGGGAGACCACTCGCCCCTCCGTCCCCCAACACATCTGACCCTCACTCCCGACTGTGGGAGACCACTCGCCCCTCCCTCCCCATCACATCGGACCCTCACTCCCGATTGTGCGAGACCACTCGCCCCTCCCCATCACATCGGACCCTCACTCCCGACTGTGCGAGACCACTCGCCCCTCCCTGCCCATCACATCGGACCCTCACTCCCGACTGTGGGAGACAACTCGCCCCTCCCTCCTCATCACATCGGACCCTCACTCCCGACTGTGGGAGACCACTCGCCCCTCCCTCCCCCATCACATCGGACCCTCACTCCCGACTGTGGGAGACCACTCGCCCCTCCATCCCCCATCACATCGGACCCTCATTCCCGTCTGTGGGAGACCACTCGCCCCTCCATCCCCCATCACATCGGACCCTCACTCCCGACTGTGGGAGACCACTCGCCCCTCCCTCCCCC
>NW_028226853.1:0-5000 GCF_052327205.1 Somniosus microcephalus
CATCGACAACTGGTTAACCAAAAGCCAGAGCGACAAATGATTAACCAAGGAGGCAACTCATTAACTGAATTTCGAACATCGACAACTGGTTAACCAAAAGACACAGGGACAAATGAGTAACCAAAGGGCCAACTCATTAACTGAAATTTCAAAGAGGCAACTCATTAACTGAAATTTTGAACATCGACAACTGGTTAACCAAAAGCCAGAGCGACAAATGATTAACCAAGGAGGCAACTCATTAACTGAATTTCGAACATCGACAACTGGTTAACCAAAAGACACAGGGACAAATGAGTAACCAAAGGGCCAACTCAGTAACTGAAATTTCAAAGAGGCAACTCATTAACTGAAATTTTGAACATCGACAACTGGTTAACCAAAAGCCAGAGCGACAAATGATTAACCAAGGAGGCAACTCATTAACTGAATTTCGAACATCGACAACTGGGTAACCAAAAGACACAGGGACAAATGAGTAACCAAAGGGCCAACTCATTAACTGAAATTTCAAAGAGGCAACTCATTAACTGAAATTTTGAACATCGACAACTGGTTAACCAAATGTCAGAGCGACAAATGATTAACCAAGCAGGCAACTGATTAACTGAAAACTTGTCATTCACATTTGGGACGGAATTCACGATGGGAATGTATTCGGCCCCCTTACCGGGCCTTGGGGTGCTGCTTTCCCGCTTGTGGAACCGAGTTGGGGTCGTCAAATGGCCTGGTGCATTGTTTGAAACACTGGTTAATGAGTTGTCAAGGTAGGAAATCATAGAACATAAGAGCAGCTCATTAACTGAAATTTTGAACATCGACAACTGGTTAACCAAAAGCCAGAGCGACAAATGATTAACCAAGGAGGCAACTCATTAACTGAATTTCGAACATCGACAACTGGCTAACCAAAAGACACAGGGACAAATGAGTAACCAAAGGGCCAACTCATTAACTGAAATTTCAAAGAGGCAACTCATTAACTGAAATTTTGAACATCGACAACTGGTTAACCAAAAGCCAGAGCGACAAATGATTAACCAAGGAGGCAACTCATTAACTGAATTTCGAACATCGACAACTGGATAACCAAATGTCAGAGCGACAAATGATTAACCAAGGAGGCAACTCATTAACTGAATTTCGAACATCGACAACTGGTTAACCAAGAGTCCGAGCGACAAATGATTAACCAAGGAGGCAACTCATTAACTGAATTTCGAACATCGACAACTGGTTAACCAAATGTCAGAGCGACAAATGATTAACCAAGGAGGCAACTCATTAACTGAATTTCGAACATCGACAACTGGGTAACCAAAAGACACAGGGACAAATGAGTAACCAAAGGGCCAACTCATTAACTGAAATTTCAAAGAGGCTACTCATTAACTGAAATTTGAACATCGACAACTGGTTAACCAAATGTCAGAGCGACAAATGAGTAACCAAGCAGGCAACTGATTAACTGAAAACTTGTCATTCACATTTGGGACGGAATTCACGATGGGAATGTATTCGGCCCCCTTACCGGGCCTTGGGGTGCTGCTTTCCCGCTTGTGGAACCGAGTTGGGGTCGTCAAATGGCCTGGTGCATTGTTTGAAACACTGGTTAATGAGTTGTCAAGGTAGGAAATCATAGAACATAAGAGCAGCTCATTAACTGAAATTTTGAACATCGACAACTGGTTAACCAAAAGCCAGAGCGACAAATGATTAACCAAGGAGGCAACTCATTAACTGAATTTCGAACATCGACAACTGGTTAACCAAATGTCAGAGCGACAAATGATTAACCAAGCAGGCAACTGATTAACTGAAATTTTAAAATTGACAACTGGATAACCAAAAGTGGGAACTCATGCTTCGGACGGGCTTACATACGGCAGGCTGACGCCCGGCAGAGGCCCGGGCTTCGCCTCCCTTGCGTAAGCGACCGTCTCCGAATCGATTAAAGGCGTAAAATCGGAGTTCAGAGCGGGAAAATTTTTTCCCGAAAACGGCCGGAAAAAAAAAAATGTCTCCTTTTCCGCCGAGCAGGGTGGCATTCGAACGGGCACGGGAAGCCGCGTCTAACGGTGTAAAAACGGCTTGGCTCCGACGCGGGAGTGCGGAGATATGGCCGTTCAAAGTTGTACTGGAAGTCCGGAAGGAGAAAAATTTGACTGCCTGTAGCCGAAAAAAGTTCCAGCGGTCGGTCACAAAAGTCAAATCCGTCCCGCTGATTTGACACTTGTCATTTCTGGCAGGGGGGATTGGCGGGGTACCTGGAGAATGGTAGGAGGTGGTTTTTCGAGACTTTATCTGTTTTCCAGATTACTGTCTAGGGCCTCCAGGTCTGCAGAGACCGACCCGGGCTGCCGTCCAACCGACTTTTAACCCTTTTTGGGTGGAAATTTATTTCCATTTTTAACCAATTTTCGGGTTTTTGGTCGGGCTTAAAAACGGCAGCCTGACGCCCGGCAGAGGCCGGGGCTTCGGCTCCCTTGCGTAAGGGACCGTATACGAAACGATTAAAGCCGAAAAATCCGAGTTCAGAGCGGGAATTTTTTTTCCCGAAATCGGCCGAAAAATAAAAAAATTCTCCTTTTCCGCCGAGCAGGGCGGCATTCGAACGGGCACGGGAAGCCGCGTCTAACGGTGTAAAAACGGCTTGGCTCCGACGCGGGAGTGCGGAGATATGGCCGTTCAAAGTTGTACTGGAAGTCCGGAAGGAGAAAAATTTGACTGCCTGTAGCCGAAAAAAGTTCCAGCGGTCGGTCACAAAAGTCAAATCCGTCCCGCTGATTTGACACTTGTCATTTCTGGCAGGGGGGATTGGCGGGGTACCTGGAGAATGGTAGGAGGTGGTTTCTCGAGACTTTGTCTGTTTTCCAGATTACTGTCTAGGGCCTCCAGGTCTGCAGAGACCGACCAGGGCTGCCGTCCAACCGACTTTTAACCCTTTTTGGGTGGAAATTTATTTCCATTTTTAACCAATTTTCGGGTTTTTGGTCGGGCTTAAAAAACGGCAGCCTGACGCCTGGCAGAGGCCGGGGCTTCGGCTCCCCTTGCGTAAGGGACCGTATTCGACCCGATTAAGCCCCGAAAATGGATCCAAATGTCGGCCGACCAAGTAAGCTTGCTGGGGAGAGAGACTAAGTGCCGGGCTGGGCACCTCATTAACCAGTGAAAAGTTTTGGCTGCTGGAGAGACTAAGTCCCAGCCTGGGCACATCATTAACCATAAATGAAAAAGGCGAGGCCGAGTCTGGTGCATGGCTAACTGATTAACCAAATTGGCAAGGCCCGGGCTGAAAGTGAATGAGCGACCCGTGGCCAGGGGGCTGGAATGCGGGAGAGAATCCAACCCCCAAAATATGGAAGTCCGATGAGAAAATATTCGGCCGCCTTTTGCGGGCCTCGGGTGTTGCTTCCCGGCCTGGGAAAGTGAGTTGCTCCCGCCGAATTGACATGTGCATTTAACGATTTCGAGACATGATTAACCAAAACGCGGAAGTCCGATGAGAAAATATTAGGGCCCTTCAAGCGGGCCTCCGGTGATGCTTTCCGGCTTGGGAAAGTGAATTGCTCCCGCCGAATTGACATGTGCATTTAACGATTTCGAGACATGATTAACCAAAACGCGGAAGTCCGATGAGAAAATATTCGGCCGCCTTTTGCGGGCCTCGGGTGTTGCTTCCCGGCCTGGGAAAGTGATTTGCTACCGCCAAATTGACATGTGTCATTTCTGGCAAGTGTCTCAGGACATAGTTAATGAGTTGCAGTTTGGGAAATCATTAACCTCGTCGGAAGTCCCGATGAAGAAAAAAAAAAGTGCCATTTGCGGGGATTTGGGTGCTCCTGGTCGGATAGAGGTGGCCGTTTGACCCGCTGATTTGACACTTGTCATTTCTGGCAGGGGGGGTTGGCGGGGTGCCCGGAGATTTTCGGGAACACGATTTTCAGAACAAAATTCACTCAGCGGGAGCACTTTGAAAATGCCCGAAAAGTGTTACTTTGCTAAAAGGCTCATTTTATCAATATAGAGACCTTTCAAAGAGTATTGGAAAGTCATATTAAAGTGGTTTTGTGGCTTTTATGACTTAATGACAAAAAACTCTAAGTGTGAATCTGAAATCGTAGACAGACAGCAGAAACATATAAATAATTCCAGCGTCTAAGTTTCATTTGCTGTCTGTCACACAGGTGCCTCTGAACCGGTCAGGGCCTGTGACCCCACTGAGCTTGTGTTTTGTGGCTTATGCACACGCAGTGTTTGCACCAAGTTCCCCTGTGTTGTGCGCTCAGTGGGCCCGTCCAAGACAGCAGAAACAAGATGTACATGCCAGCGTCTTTAAAGTTTCATTTGTTGTCTTGTCACACAGGTGCCTCTGAACCGGTCAGGGCCTGTGACCCCACTGAGTTGTTTACTGGGGCTAATGCACAAGCAGTGTTTTGTCAGAGAGTTCCACTGTGTTGTGCGCTCAGTGGGTCCGTCTAAAATGACAAGACAGCAGAAACATTCCAGCGAGTTTCATTTGTTGTCTTGTCACACAGGTGCCTCTGAACGGGTCAGGGCCTGTGACCCCCGCTGAGTTGTTTACTGGGGCTAACGCACAAGCAGTGTTTGTCAGAGAGTTCCACTGTGTTGTGCGCTCAGTGGGTCCGTCTAAAATGACAAGACAGCAGAAACATTCCAGCGAGTTCCATTTGTTGTCTTGTCACACAGGTGCCTCTGAGCGGGTCAGGGCCTGTGACCCCATTGAGCTTTGTGAGCAACGTATGCACACGCAGTGTTTGCAACGAGATTCCCTGTGTTGTGCGCTCAGTGGGCCCGTACGACCGATTTGGTGACTCGCGTCCGTAGTGGGAGTCCCCGGGCCGGCCCAGTATAGAGAGAGGCTGGTGTTCAGGCTATTTCGGGGTTTCCTCTCGTTTCTGTCGCTGGTGACAAGACGGGCATGCACACGGCGAGTCAGAGAGAGAGGGTGTCGGCGCAGCTCCCGGTGTTTTCTTCCT
>NW_028226853.1:15000-24019 GCF_052327205.1 Somniosus microcephalus
GAGTTGCTTCAAAAGTTTTTGGTTAATGAGTTGCTGCCCAAAAACAATTTGGTTTATCAGTTGCCACTTCAACTTGCGGCTGCGGTTGGTTATAATTAGTGTTGTCGGGCTTAATACTCGCTAAGGGGGTGCATGTCGGACCGTAGCCGAGTTGGAGGGTGTTATTTCGGTGTAGTTTTTAATTTTTTCTCGATGTGGCTGATGGTGGTGGGTTTTTTTTCTGTGGAAGATAGGAGTGTGGGTTGTGGGAAGCGAAGTTGCTGGTGGGATTTTGTGTGAGTGGTGCAGTATTTGCAGGCCGATTGTCCGTTCTCGTAAGCGAAGTTGATGGGCCGCTTTTGTGTGAGGTTGGAAGTAGTATTGTCAAGGCGAGTTTCCGTTCTCGGCAGCGAAGTTGATGGGCCGATTGGGTGTGAGTGGTGTTAATGTGTGCTATTTGCAGTGTATGAATTGCCAGGCTGGCCAAGGCGTTGCTTCTGGGAATTGTTGGGGACTGGGCTGTTTAGAAAGGCCGGTGGCGGGCGCTCCGTTCCCGACTCCCGTGTCCGATTAGGGTGGGGGACGGCTGGTTGGAAAGCCCCGACGCTGGCGCAGATTATATTGCCGGACTGGCCCCTGGCGAGTTGGGCAAAGTGTCGCAGTCCGGCAGCGGGTAACAGGCCAGCGGTCAGCGGCAGCTTATCGGTGATAACTTCGGGAAGGAAAGTCCGATCCGGTCGGGGTGAACTGCGACTGAACGGGGTGGTGGGGCCGCACAGACCAGTAGCGGGCTTGTGTAGCTGCCTCTTGGCCCGGCCGAGGTACAGCCGTTGGCTGGAGACCGCTTTCCGACTGCTGAGCCGGTGCCGCGGGGACCCACCTTGACGCGCCGGCTGTCCGAGCAAGCCAGGGGCAAGGGGCATCCATAGGTACCAGAAGGGAGTCGGTCCGACACCGGGAAGTCGGGTGCCCGTCGCTCCGAATCGAGCCCGGTGTTTTCGTGCGTGTAACAGGGCGGGCGTTTGGACCCGGTTGTCCGGGAGCGGGTCCCCAACGGCGGGAGATTGCCTGGGTTTGGCCGGCCGGCAGTCGAACGCCTTTGGCTCCGGACTCCCGTGTCCGATTTCGGTCAGGGAGGGCTGGTTGGAAAGCCCCGACGCTGGCGCACACTATATTATCGGCCTGGGCCCCGGCAAGTTCGGGAAAGTGTCGCAGTCCCGTTCCGGCGGCCGCCCCGTCGGTCAGCGGCAGCTTATCGCGGATAACTTCGGGACGGAAAGTCCGATCCGGTCGGGGTGAACTGCGACTGAACGGGGTGGCGGGGCCGCACAGACCAGTAGCGGGCTTGTGTAGCTGCCTCTTGGCCCGGCCGAGGTACAGCCGTTGGCTGGAGACCGCTTTCCGACTGCTGAGCCGGTGCCGCGGGGACCCACCTTGACGCGCCGGCTGTCCGAGCAAGCCAGGGGCAAGGGGCATCCAGTGGTACCAGAAGGGAGTCGGTCCGACACCGGGAAGTCGGGTGCCCGTCGCTCCGAATCGAGCCCGGGGTTTTCGTGCGTGTAACAGGGCGGGCGTTTGGACCCGGTTGTCCGGGAGCGGGTCCGCAACGGCGGGAGATTGCCTGGGTTTGGCCGGCCGGCAGTCGAACGCCTTTCGCTCCGGACTCCCGTGTCCGATTTCGGTCAGGGAGGGCTCGTTGGAAAGCCCCGGCGCTGGCGCACACTATATTATCGGCCTGGACCCCGGCAAGTTCGGGAAAGTGTCGCAGTCCCGTAGCGGCTGCCGCCCCGTCGGTCAGCGGCAGCTTATCGGGGATAACTTCGGGACGGAAAGTCCGATCCGGTTGGGGTGAACTGCGACTGAACGGGGTGGGGGGGCCGCACAGACCAGTAGCGGGCTTGTGCAGCTGCCGCTTGGCCCGGCCGAGGTACGGCCGTTGGCTGGAGACCGCTTTCCGACTGCTGAGCCGGAGCCGCGGGGGCCCACCTTGACGCGCCGGCTGTACTAGCAAGCCAGGGGCAAGGGGCATCCAGTGGTACCGGAACGGAGTCGGTCCGACACCGGGAAGCCGGGTGACCGTCGCTCCGAATCGAGCCCGGTGTTTTCGTGCGTGTAACAGGGCGGGCGTTTGGACCCGGTTGTCCGGGAGCGGGTCCGCAACGGCGGGAGGTTGCCTGTGTTTGGCCGGCCGGCAGTCGAACGCCTTTGGCTCCGGACTCCCGTGTCCGATTTCGGTCAGGGAGGGCTCGTTGGAAAGCCCCGGCGCTGGCGCACACTATATTATCGGCCTGGACCCCGGCAAGTTCGGGAAAGTGTCGCAGTCCCGTAGCGGCTGCCGCCCCGTCGGTCAGCGGCAGCTTATCGGGGATAACTTCGGGACGGAAAGTCCGATCCGGTTGGGGTGAACTGCTACTGAACGGGGTGGGGGGGCCGCACAGACCAGTAGCGGGCTTGTGCAGCTGCCGCTTGGCCCGGCCGAGGTACAGCCGTTGGCTGGAGACCGCTTTCCGACTGCTGAGCCGGAGCCGCGGGGGCCCACCTTGACGCGCCGGCTGTCCTAGCAAGCCAGGGGCAAGGGGCATCCAGTGGTACCGGAACGGAGTCGGTCCGACACCGGGAAGCCGGGTGCCCGTCGCTCCGAATCGAGCCCGGTGTTTTCGTGCGTGTAACAGGGCGGGCGTTTGGACCCGGTTGTCCGGGAGCGGGTCCGCAACGGCGGGAGGTTGCCTGAGTTTGGCCGGCCGGCAGTCGAACGCCTTTGGCTCCGGACTCCCGTGTCCGATTTCGGTCAGGGAGGGCTCATTGGAAAGCCCCGGCGCTGGCGCACACTATATTATCGGACTGGATCCCGGCAAGTTCGGGAAAGTGTCGGCGACCCGTACCGGCTGCCGCCCCGTCGGTCAGCGGCAGCTTATCGGGGATAACTTCGGGAAGGAAAGTCCGATCCGGTCGGGGTCAACTGCCACTGAACGGGGTGGCGGGGCCGCACAGACCAGTAGCGGGCTTGTGTAGCTGCCCCTTTCCCCGGCCGAGGTACAGCCGTTGGCTGGAGACCGCTTTCCGACTGCTGAGCCGGAGCCGCGGGGGCCCACCTTGACGCGCCGGCTGTCCTAGCAAGCCAGGGGCAAGGGGCATCCAAGGGTACCGGAACGGAGTCGGTCCGACACCGGGAAGCCGGGTGCCCGTCGCTCCGAATCGAGCCCGGTGTTTTCGTGCGTGTAACGAGGCGGGCGTTTGGACCCGGTTGTCCTGGAGCGGGTCCGCAACGGCGGGGGATTGCCTGTGTTTGGCCGGCCGGCAGTCGAACGCCTATCGCTCTGGACTCCCGTGTCCGATTTCGGTCAGGGAGGGCTCGTTGGAAAGCCCCGGCGCTGGCGCACACTATATTATCGGCCTGGACCCCGGCAAGTTCGGCAAAGTGTCGCCATCCCGCAGCGGCTGACGGGCCGCCGGTGAGCGGCAGCTTATCGGGCATAACTTCGGGAGGGAAAGTCCGATCCGGTCCGGATCAACGGCAGCCGAACGGGGTGGCGGGCCCGCACAGACCAGTGCCTGGCTTGTGTAGCTGCCCCTTTCCCCGGCCGAGGTACAGCCGTTGGCTGGAGACCACTTTCCGACCACTGAGACGGCGGGGCGGGGGGCGGCCTGCACGCGCCGGCTGCCAGAGCAAGCCAGGGGCAAGGGGCATCCAACGGTATCTGAACGGAGTCGGTCCGACACCGGGAAGCCGGGTGCCCGTCGCTCCGAATCGAGCCTGGGGTGTACGTGTGTTTAACAAGGCGGGCGTTTGGACCCGGTTGCCCGGCACCAGTCGAACGCCTGTCGCTCCCGACTCCCGTGTCCGATTTCGTTCGGGGATGGCTCGTTGGAAAGCCCCGGCTCCGGCGCACACTATATTGCCGAAGTGGCCCCGGGCGAGTTCGGGAAAGTGTCGCCGTCCCGCAGCGGCTGACGGGCCGTCGGTCAGCGGCAGCTTATCGGGGATAACTTCGGGAAGGAAAGTCCGATCCGGTCGGGGACAACGGCAGCTGAACGGGGTGGCGGGGCCGCACAGAGCAGTGCCTCGCTTGTGTAGCTGCCTCTTTCCGCGGCCGAGGTACAGCCGTTGGCTGGAGACCGCTTTCCGACCACTGAGACGGCGGGGCAGGGGGCGGCCTGCACGCGCCGGCTGCCAGAGCAAGCCAGGGGCAAGGGGCATCCAGCGGTATCTGAACGGAGTCGGTCCGACACCGAGAAGCCGGGTGCCCGTCGCTCCGAAGCGAGACCGGGGTTTTTCGTGTGTAACGTGGCGGGCCTTTGGACCCGGTTGGCCGGGCGGCAGTGGAACACACACAGACACTCGCATACACTGAGAGAGACAGAGAGAAGATAGAGATACACAGAGTGAGAAAGACAAAGTCAACTCAGTAACTGAAATGTGAAAACTGACAACTGGGAAACCAAAAGTCAGAGTGGCAAATGATGAACCAAGGTGGCAAATGATTAACTGAAAACTTGTCATTCACATTTGGGACGGAATTCAGGATGGGAATGTATTCGGCCGCCTTACCGGGGCTTGGGGGTGCTGCTTTCCCGCTTGTGGAACCGAGTTGGGGTCGTCAAATGGCCTGGTGCATTGTTTGAAACACTGGTTAATGAGTTGTCAAGGTCGGAAATCATAGAACATAAGAGCAGCTCATTAACTGAAATTTTGAACATCGACAACTGGTTAACCAAAAGCCAGAGCGACAAATGATTAACCAAGGAGGCAACTCATTAACTGAATTTCGAACATCGACAACTGGTTAACCAAAAGCCAGAGCGACAAATGATTAACCAAGGAGGCAACTCATTAACTGAATTTCGAACATCGACAACTGGTTAACCAAAAGTCAGAGCGACAAATGATTAACCAAGGAGGCAACTCAGTAACTGAATTTCGAACATCGACAACTGGGTAACCAAGAGTCAGAGCGACAAATGATTAACCAAGGAGGCAACTCATTAACTGAATTTCGAACATCGACAACTGGTTAACCAAAAGACACAGGGACAAATGAGTAACCAAAGGGCCAACTCATTAACTGAAATTTCAAAGAGGCAACTCATTAACTGAAATTTTGAACATCGACAACTGGTTAACCAAAAGCCAGAGCGACAAATGATTAACCAAGGAGGCAACTCATTAACTGAATTTCGAACATCGACAACTGGTTAACCAAATGTCAGAGCGACAAATGATTAACCAAGGAGGCAACTCAATAACTGAATTTCGAACATCGACAACTGGTTAACCAAGTGTCAGAGCGACAAATGAGTAACCAAGCAGGCAACTGATTAACTGAAAACTTGTCTTTCACATTTGGGACGGAATTCACGATGGGAATGTATTCGGCCCCCTTACCGGGCCTTGGGGTGCTGCTTTCCCGCTTGTGGAACCGAGTTGGGGTCGTCAAATGGCCTGGTGCATTGTTTGAAACACTGGTTAATGAGTTGTCAAGGTCGGAAATCATAGAACATAAGAGCAGCTCATTAACTGAAATTTTGAACATCGACAACTGGTTAACCAAAAGCCAGAGCGACAAATGATTAACCAAGGAGGCAACTCATTAACTGAATTTCGAACATCGACAACTGGTTAACCAAAAGACACAGGGACAAATGAGTCACCAAAGGGCCAACTCATTAACTGAAATTTCAAAGAGGCAACTCAATAACTGAAATTTTGAACATCGACAACTGGTTAACCAAAAGCCAGAGCGACAAATGATTAACCAAGGAGGCAACTCATTAACTGAATTTCGAACATCGACAACTGGGTAACCAAAAGACACAGGGACAAATGAGTAACCAAAGGGCCAACTCATTAACTGAAATTTCAAAGAGGCTACTCATTAACTGAAATTTGAACATCGACAACTGGGTAACCAAATGTCAGAGCGACAAATGAGTAACCAAGCAGGCAACTGATTAACTGAAAACTTGTCATTCACATTTGGGACGGAATTCACGATGGGAATGTATTCGGCCCCCTTACCGGGCCTTGGGGTGCTGCTTTCCCGCTTGTGGAACCGAGTTGGGGTCGTCAAATGGCCTGGTGCATTGTTTGAAACACTGGTTAATGAGTTGTCAAGGTAGGAAATCATAGAACATAAGAGCAGCTCATTAACTGAAATTTTGAACATCGACAACTGGTTAACCAAAAGCCAGAGCGACAAATGATTAACCAAGGAGGCAACTCATTAACTGAATTTCGAACATCGACAACTGGTTAACCAAAAGACACAGGGACAAATGAGTCACCAAAGGGCCAACTCATTAACTGAAATTTCAAAGAGGCAACTCAATAACTGAAATTTTGAACATCGACAACTGGTTAACCAAAAGCCAGAGCGACAAATGATTAACCAAGGAGGCAACTCATTAACTGAATTTCGAACATCGACAACTGGTTAACCAAATGTCAGAGCGACAAATGATTAACCAAGGAGGCAACTCAGTAACTGAATTTCGAACATCGACAACTGGTTAACCAAGAGTCAGGGCGACAAATGATTAACCAAGGAGGCAACTCATTAACTGAATTTCGAACATCGACAACTGGGTAACCAAAAGACACAGGGACAAATGAGTAACCAAAGGGCCAACTCATTAACTGAAATTTCAAAGAGGCAACTCATTAACTGAAATTTTGAACATCGACAACTGGTTAACCAAATGTCAGAGCGACAAATGAGTAACCAAGCAGGCAACTGATTAACTGAAAACTTGTCATTCACATTTGAGACGGAATTCACGATGGGAATGTATTCGGCCCCCTTACCGGGCCTTGGGGTGCTGCTTTCCCGCTTGTGGAACCGAGTTGGGGTCGTCAAATGGCCTGGTGCATTGTTTGAAACACTGGTTAATGAGTTGTCAAGGTCGGAAATCATAGAACATAAGAGCAGCTCATTAACTGAAATTTTGAACATCGACAACTGGTTAACCAAAAGCCAGAGCGACAAATGATTAACCAAGGAGGCAACTCATTAACTGAATTTCGAACATCGACAACTGGTTAACCAAAAGACACAGGGACAAATGAGTAACCAAAGGGCCAACTCATTAACTGAAATTTCAAAGAGGCAACTCATTAACTGAAATTTTGAACATCGACAACTGGTTAACCAAAAGCCAGAGCGACAAATGATTAACCAAGGAGGCAACTCATTAACTGAATTTCGAACATCGACAACTGGTTAACCAAAAGACACAGGGACAAATGAGTAACCAAAGGGCCAACTCAGTAACTGAAATTTCAAAGAGGCAACTCATTAACTGAAATTTTGAACATCGACAACTGGTTAACCAAAAGCCAGAGCGACAAATGATTAACCAAGGAGGCAACTCATTAACTGAATTTCGAACATCGACAACTGGGTAACCAAAAGACACAGGGACAAATGAGTAACCAAAGGGCCAACTCATTAACTGAAATTTCAAAGAGGCAACTCATTAACTGAAATTTTGAACATCGACAACTGGTTAACCAAATGTCAGAGCGACAAATGATTAACCAAGCAGGCAACTGATTAACTGAAAACTTGTCATTCACATTTGGGACGGAATTCACGATGGGAATGTATTCGGCCCCCTTACCGGGCCTTGGGGTGCTGCTTTCCCGCTTGTGGAACCGAGTTGGGGTCGTCAAATGGCCTGGTGCATTGTTTGAAACACTGGTTAATGAGTTGTCAAGGTAGGAAATCATAGAACATAAGAGCAGCTCATTAACTGAAATTTTGAACATCGACAACTGGTTAACCAAAAGCCAGAGCGACAAATGATTAACCAAGGAGGCAACTCATTAACTGAATTTCGAACATCGACAACTGGCTAACCAAAAGACACAGGGACAAATGAGTAACCAAAGGGCCAACTCATTAACTGAAATTTCAAAGAGGCAACTCATTAACTGAAATTTTGAACATCGACAACTGGTTAACCAAAAGCCAGAGCGACAAATGATTAACCAAGGAGGCAACTCATTAACTGAATTTCGAACATCGACAACTGGATAACCAAATGTCAGAGCGACAAATGATTAACCAAGGAGGCAACTCATTAACTGAATTTCGAACATCGACAACTGGTTAACCAAGAGTCCGAGCGACAAATGATTAACCAAGGAGGCAACTCATTAACTGAATTTCGAACATCGACAACTGGTTAACCAAATGTCAGAGCGACAAATGATTAACCAAGGAGGCAACTCATTAACTGAATTTCGAACATCGACAACTGGGTAACCAAAAGACACAGGGACAAATGAGTAACCAAAGGGCCAACTCATTAACTGAAATTTCAAAGAGGCTACTCATTAACTGAAATTTGAACATCGACAACTGGTTAACCAAATGTCAGAGCGACAAATGAGTAACCAAGCAGGCAACTGATTAACTGAAAACTTGTCATTCACATTTGGGACGGAATTCACGATGGGAATGTATTCGGCCCCCTTACCGGGCCTTGGGGTGCTGCTTTCCCGCTTGTGGAACCGAGTTGGGGTCGTCAAATGGCCTGGTGCATTGTTTGAAACACTGGTTAATGAGTTGTCAAGGTAGGAAATCATAGAACATAAGAGCAGCTCATTAACTGAAATTTTGAACATCGACAACTGGTTAACCAAAAGCCAGAGCGACAAATGATTAACCAAGGAGGCAACTCATTAACTGAATTTCGAACATCGACAACTGGTTAACCAAATGTCAGAGCGACAAATGATTAACCAAGCAGGCAACTGATTAACTGAAATTTTAAAATTGACAACTGGATAACCAAAAGTGGGAACTCATGCTTCGGACGGGCTTACATACGGCAGGCTGACGCCCGGCAGAGGCCCGGGCTTCGCCTCCCTTGCGTAAGCGACCGTCTCCGAATCGATTAAAGGCGTAAAATCGGAGTTCAGAGCGGGAAAATTTTTTCCCGAAAACGGCCGGAAAAAAAAAAATGTCTCCTTTTCCGCCGAGCAGGGTGGCATTCGAACGGGCACGGGAAGCCGCGTCTAACGGTGTAAAAACGGCTT
>NW_028226854.1:0-12500 GCF_052327205.1 Somniosus microcephalus
GAGCAACTCACTTTCCCAGGCCGGGAAGCAACACCCGAGGCCCGCAAAAGGCGGCCGAATATTTTCTCATCGGACTTCCATATTTTGGGGGTTGGATTCTCTCCCGCATTCCAGCCCCCTGGCCACGGGTCGCTCATTCACTTTCAGCCCGGGCCTTGCCAATTTGGTTAATCAGTTAGCCATGCACCAGACTCGGCCTCGCCTTTTTCATTTATGGTTAATGATGTGCCCAGGCTGGGACTTAGTCTCTCCAGCAGCCAAAACTTTTCACTGGTTAATGAGGTGCCCAGCCCGGCACTTAGTCTCTCTCCCCAGCAAGCTTACTTGGTCGGCCGACATTTGGATCCATTTTCGGGGCTTAATCGGGTCGAATACGGTCCCTTACGCAAGGGGAGCCGAAGCCCCGGCCTCTGCCAGGCGTCAGGCTGCCGTTTTTTAAGCCCGACCAAAAACCCGAAAATTGGTTAAAAATGGAAATAAATTTCCACCCAAAAAGGGTTAAAAGTCGGTTGGACGGCAGCCCTGGTCGGTCTCTGCAGACCTGGAGGCCCTAGACAGTAATCTGGAAAACAGACAAAGTCTCGAGAAACCACCTCCTACCATTCTCCAGGTACCCCGCCAATCCCCCCTGCCAGAAATGACAAGTGTCAAATCAGCGGGACGGATTTGACTTTTGTGACCGACCGCTGGAACTTTTTTCGGCTACAGGCAGTCAAATTTTTCTCCTTCCGGACTTCCAGTACAACTTTGAACGGCCATATCTCCGCACTCCCGCGTCGGAGCCAAGCCGTTTTTACACCGTTAGACGCGGCTTCCCGTGCCCGTTCGAATGCCGCCCTGCTCGGCGGAAAAGGAGAATTTTTTTATTTTTCGGCCGATTTCGGGAAAAAAAATTCCCGCTCTGAACTCGGATTTTTCGGCTTTAATCGTTTCGTATACGGTCCCTTACGCAAGGGAGCCGAAGCCCCGGCCTCTGCCGGGCGTCAGGCTGCCGTTTTTAAGCCCGACCAAAAACCCGAAAATTGGTTAAAAATGGAAATAAATTTCCACCCAAAAAGGGTTAAAAGTCGGTTGGACGGCAGCCCGGGTCGGTCTCTGCAGACCTGGAGGCCCTAGACAGTAATCTGGAAAACAGATAAAGTCTCGAAAAACCACCTCCTACCATTCTCCAGGTACCCCGCCAATCCCCCCTGCCAGAAATGACAAGTGTCAAATCAGCGGGACGGATTTGACTTTTGTGACCGACCGCTGGAACTTTTTTCGGCTACAGGCAGTCAAATTTTTCTCCTTCCGGACTTCCAGTACAACTTTGAACGGCCATATCTCCGCACTCCCGCGTCGGAGCCAAGCCGTTTTTACACCGTTAGACGCGGCTTCCCGTGCCCGTTCGAATGCCACCCTGCTCGGCGGAAAAGGAGACATTTTTTTTTTTCCGGCCGTTTTCGGGAAAAAATTTTCCCGCTCTGAACTCCGATTTTACGCCTTTAATCGATTCGGAGACGGTCGCTTACGCAAGGGAGGCGAAGCCCGGGCCTCTGCCGGGCGTCAGCCTGCCGTATGTAAGCCCGTCCGAAGCATGAGTTCCCACTTTTGGTTATCCAGTTGTCAATTTTAAAATTTCAGTTCATCAGTTGCCTGCTTGGTTAATCATTTGTCGCTCTGACATTTGGTTAACCAGTTGTCGATGTTCGAAATTCAGTTAATGAGTTGCCTCTTTGAAATTTCAGTTAATGAGTTGGCCCTTTGGTTACTCATTTGTCCCTGTGTCTTTTGGTTAACCAGTTGTCGATGTTCGAAATTCAGTTAATGAGTTGCCTCCTTGGTTACTCATTTGTCGCTCTGGCTTTTGGTTAACCAGTTGTCGATGTTCAAAATTACAGTTAATGAGTTGCCTCTTTGAAATTTCAGTTAATGAGTTGGCCCTTTGGTTACTCATTTGTCCCTGTGTCTTTTGGTTAACCAGTTGTCGATGTTCGAAATTCAGTTAATGAGTTGCCTCCTTGGTTAATCATTTGTCGCTCTGACTCTTGGTTAACCAGTTGTCGATGTTCAAAATTTCAGTTAATGAGCTGCTCTTATGTTCTATGATTTCCTACCTTGACAACTCATTAACCAGTGTTTCAAACAATGCACCAGGCCATTTGACGACCCCAACTCGGTTCCACAAGCGGGAAAGCAGCACCCCAAGGCCCGGTAAGGGGGCCGAATACATTCCCATCGTGAATTCCGTCCCAAATGTGAATGACAAGTTTTCAGTTAATCAGTTGCCTGCTTGGTTACTCATTTGTCGCTCTGACATTTGGTTAACCAGTTGTCGATGTTCAAATTTCAGTTAATGAGTAGCCTCTTTGAAATTTCAGTTAATGAGTTGGCCCTTTGGTTACTCATTTGTCCCTGTGTCTTTTGGTTACCCAGTTGTCGATGTTCGAAATTCAGTTAATGAGTTGCCTCCTTGGTTAATCATTTGTCGCTCTGACTCTTGGTTAACCAGTTGTCGATGTTCGAAATTCAGTTACTGAGTTGCCTCCTTGGTTAATCATTTGTCGCTCTGGCTTTTGGTTAACCAGTTGTCGATGTTCAAAATTTCAGTTAATGAGTTGCCTCTTTGAAATTTCAGTTAATGAGTTGGCCCTTTGGTTACTCATTTGTCCCTGTGTCTTTTGGTTAACCAGTTGTCGATGTTCGAAATTCAGTTAATGAGTTGCCTCCTTGGTTAATCATTTGTCGCTCTGGCTTTTGGTTAACCAGTTGTCGATGTTCAAAATTTCAGTTAATGAGCTGCTCTTATGTTCTATGATTTCCTACCTTGACAACTCATTAACCAGTGTTTCAAACAATGCACCAGGCCATTTGACGACCCCAACTCGGTTCCACAAGCGGGAAAGCAGCACCCCAAGGCCCGGTAAGGGGGCCGAATACATTCCCATCGTGAATTCCGTCCCAAATGTGAATGACAAGTTTTCAGTTAATCAGTTGCCTGCTTGGTTACTCATTTGTCGCTCTGACATTTGGTTAACCAGTTGTCGATGTTCAAAATTTCAGTTAATGAGTTGCCTCTTTGAAATTTCAGTTAATGAGTTGGCCCTTTGGTTACTCATTTGTCCCTGTGTCTTTTGGTTACCCAGTTGTCGATGTTCGAAATTCAGTTAATGAGTTGCCTCCTTGGTTAATCATTTGTCGCTCTGACATTTGGTTAACCAGTTGTCGATGTTCGAAATTCAGTTACTGAGTTGCCTCCTTGGTTAATCATTTGTCGCTCTGGCTTTTGGTTAACCAGTTGTCGATGTTCAAAATTTCAGTTAATGAGTTGCCTCTTTGAAATTTCAGTTAATGAGTTGGCCCTTTGGTTACTCATTTGTCCCTGTGTCTTTTGGTTACCCAGTTGTCGATGTTCGAAATTCAGTTAATGAGTTGCCTCCTTGGTTAATCATTTGTCGCTCTGACATTTGGTTAACCAGTTGTCGATGTTCGAAATTCAGTTAATGAGCTGCTCTTATGTTCTATGATTTCCGACCTTGACAACTCATTAACCAGTGTTTCAAACAATGCACCAGGCCATTTGACGACCCCAACTCGGTTCCACAAGCGGGAAAGCAGCACCCCAAGGCCCGGTAAGGGGGCCGAATACATTCCCATCGTGAATTCCGTCCCTAATGTGAATGACAAGTTTTCAGTTAATCAGTTGCCTGCTTGGTTACTCATTTGTCGCTCTGACATTTGGTTAACCAGTTGTCGATGTTCAAATTTCAGTTAATGAGTAGCCTCTTTGAAATTTCAGTTAATGAGTTGGCCCTTTGGTTACTCATTTGTCCCTGTGTCTTTTGGTTACCCAGTTGTCGATGTTCGAAATTCAGTTAATGAGTTGCCTCCTTGGTTAATCATTTGTCGCCCTGACTCTTGGTTAACCAGTTGTCGATGTTCGAAATTCAGTTACTGAGTTGCCTCCTTGGTTAATCATTTGTCGCTCTGACATTTGGTTAACCAGTTGTCGATGTTCGAAATTCAGTTAATGAGTTGCCTCCTTGGTTAATCATTTGTCGCTCTGGCTTTTGGTTAACCAGTTGTCGATGTTCAAAATTTCAGTTAATGAGCTGCTCTTATGTTCTATGATTTCCGACCTTGACAACTCATTAACCAGTGTTTCAAACAATGCACCAGGCCATTTGACGACCCCAACTCGGTTCCACAAGCGGGAAAGCAGCACCCCAAGGCCCGGTAAGGGGGCCGAATACATTCCCATCGTGAATTCCGTCCCAAATGTGAATGACAAGTTTTCAGTTAATCAGTTGCCTGCTTGGTTACTCATTTGTCGCTCTGACATTTGGTTAACCAGTTGTCGATGTTCAAATTTCAGTTAATGAGTAGCCTCTTTGAAATTTCAGTTAATGAGTTGGCCCTTTGGTTACTCATTTGTCCCTGTGTCTTTTGGTTACCCAGTTGTCGATGTTCGAAATTCAGTTAATGAGTTGCCTCCTTGGTTAATCATTTGTCGCTCTGACTCTTGGTTAACCAGTTGTCGATGTTCGAAATTCAGTTACTGAGTTGCCTCCTTGGTTAATCATTTGTCGCTCTGACATTTGGTTAGCCAGTTTTCGATGTTCGAAATTCAGTTAATGAGTTGCCTCCTTGGTTAATCATTTGTCGCTCTGGCTTTTGGTTAACTAGTTGTCGATGTTCAAAATTTCAGTTAATGAGTTGCCTCTTTGAAATTTCAGTTAATGAGTTGGCCCTTTGGTTACTCATTTGTCCCTGTGTCTTTTGGTTAGCCAGTTGTCGATGTTCGAAATTCAGTTAATGAGTTGCCTCCTTGGTTAATCATTTGTCGCTCTGGCTTTTGGTTAACCAGTTGTCGATGTTCAAAATTTCAGTTAATGAGCTGCTCTTATGTTCTATGATTTCCGACCTTGACAACTCATTAACCAGTGTTTCAAACAATGCACCAGGCCATTTGACGACCCCAACTCGGTTCCACAAGCGGGAAAGCAGCACCCCAAGGCCCGGTAAGGGGGCCGAATACATTCCCATCGTGAATTCCGTCCCAAATGTGAATGACAAGTTTTCAGTTAATCAGTTGCCTGCTTGGTTACTCATTTGTCGCTCTGACATTTGGTTAACCAGTTGTCGATGTTCAAAATTTCAGTTAATGAGTTGCCTCTTTGAAATTTCAGTTAATGAGTTGGCCCTTTGGTTACTCATTTGTCCCTGTGTCTTTTGGTTACCCAGTTGTCGATGTTCGAAATTCAGTTATTGAGTTGCCTCCTTGGTTAATCATTTGTCGCCCTGACTCTTGGTTAACCAGTTGTCGATGTTCGAAATTCAGTTAATGAGTTGCCTCCTTGGTTAATCATTTGTCGCTCTGACATTTGGTTAACCAGTTGTCGATGTTCGAAATTCAGTTAATGAGTTGCCTCCTTGGTTAATCATTTGTCGCTCTGGCTTTTGGTTAACCAGTTGTCGATGTTCAAAATTTCAGTTAATGAGTTGCCTCTTTGAAATTTCAGTTAATGAGTTGGCCCTTTGGTTACTCATTTGTCCCTGTGTCTTTTGGTTACCCAGTTGTCGATGTTCGAAATTCAGTTAATGAGTTGCCTCCTTGGTTAATCATTTGTCGCCCTGACTCTTGGTTAACCAGTTGTCGATGTTCGAAATTCAGTTACTGAGTTGCCTCCTTGGTTAATCATTTGTCGCTCTGACATTTGGTTAACCAGTTGTCGATGTTCGAAATTCAGTTAATGAGTTGCCTCCTTGGTTACTCATTTGTCGCTCTGGCTTTTGGTTAACCAGTTGTCGATGTTCAAAATTACAGTTAATTAGTTGCCTCTTTGAAATTTCAGTTAATGAGTTGGCCCTTTGGTTACTCATTTGTCCCTGTGTCTTTTGGTTAACCAGTTGTCGATGTTCGAAATTCAGTTAATGAGTTGCCTCCTTGGTTAATCATTTGTCGCTCTGGCTTTTGGTTAACCAGTTGTCGATGTTCAAAATTTCAGTTAATGAGCTGCTCTTATGTTCTATGATTTCCGACCTTGACAACTCATTAACCAGTGTTTCAAACAATGCACCAGGCCATTTGACGACCCCAACTCGGTTCCACAAGCGGGAAAGCAGCACCCCAAGGCCCGGTAAGGGGGCCGAATACATTCCCATCGTGAATTCCGTCCCAAATGTGAATGACAAGTTTTCAGTTAATCAGTTGCCTGCTTGGTTAATCATTTGTCGCTCTGACATTTGGTTACCCAGTTGTCGATGTTCAAATTTCAGTTAATGAGTAGCCTCTTTGAAATTTCAGTTAATGAGTTGGCCCTTTGGTTACTCATTTGTCCCTGTGTCTTTTGGTTACCCAGTTGTCGATGTTCGAAATTCAGTTAATGAGTTGCCTCCTTGGTTAATCATTTGTCGCTCTGACTCTTGGTTAACCAGTTGTCGATGTTCGAAATTCAGTTAATGAGTTGCCTCCTTGGTTAATCATTTGTCGCTCTGACATTTGGTTAGCCAGTTGTCGATGTTCGAAATTCAGTTAATGAGTTGCCTCCTTGGTTAATCATTTGTCGCTCTGGCTTTTGGTTAACCAGTTGTCGATGTTCAAAATTTCAGTTAATGAGTTGCCTCTTTGAAATTTCAGTTAATGAGTTGGCCCTTTGGTTACTCATTTGTCCCTGTGTCTTTTGGTTATCCAGTTGTCGATGTTCGAAATTCAGTTAATGAGTTGCCTCCTTGGTTACTCATTTGTCGCTCTGGCTTTTGGTTAACCAGTTGTCGATGTTCAAAATTTCAGTTAATGAGTTGCCTCTTTGAAATTTCAGTTAATGAGTTGGCCCTTTGGTTACTCATTTGTCCCTGTGTCTTTTGGTTACCCAGTTGTCGATGTTCGAAATTCAGTTAATGAGTTGCCTCCTTGGTTAATCATTTGTCGCTCTGGCTTTTGGTTAACCAGTTGTCGATGTTCAAAATTTCAGTTAATGAGCTGCTCTTATGTTCTATGATTTCCTACCTTGACAACTCATTAACCAGTGTTTCAAACAATGCACCAGGCCATTTGACGACCCCAACTCGGTTCCACAAGCGGGAAAGCAGCACCCCCAAGCCCCGGTAAGGCGGCCGAATACATTCCCATCGTGAATTCCGTCCCAAATGTGAATGACAAGTTTTCAGTTAATCATTTGCCACCTTGGTTCATCATTTGCCACTCTGACTTTTGGTTTCCCAGTTGTCAGTTTTCACATTTCAGTTACTGAGTTGACTTTGTCTTTCTCACTCTGTGTATCTCTATCTTCTCTCTGTCTCTCTCAGTGTATGCGAGTGTCTGTGTGTGTTCCACTGCCGCCCGGCCAACCGGGTCCAAAGGCCCGCCACGTTACACACGAAAAACCCCGGTCTCGCTTCGGAGCGACGGGCACCCGGCTTCTCGGTGTCGGACCGACTCCGTTCAGATACCGTTGGATGCCCCTTGCCCCTGGCTTGCTCTGGCAGCCGGCGCGTGCAGGCCGCCCCCTGCCCCGCCGTCTCAGTGGTCGGAAAGCGGTCTCCAGCCAACGGCTGTACCTCGGCCGCGGAAAGAGGCAGCTACACAAGCGAGGTACTGCTCTGTGCGGCCCCGCCACCCCGTTCAGCTGCCGTTGTCCCCGACCGGATCGGACTTTCCTTCCCGACGTTATCCCCGATACGCTGCCGCTGACCGACGGCCCGTCAGCCGCTGCGGGACGGCGACACTTTCCCGAACTCGCCCGGGGCCACTTCGGCAATATAGTGTGCGCCGGAGCCGGGGCTTTCCAACGAGCCATCCCCGAACGAAATCGGACACGGGAGTCGGGAGCGACAGGCGTTCGACTGGTGCCGGGCAACCGGGTCCAAACGCCCGCCTTGTTAAACACACGTACACCCCAGGCTCGATTCGGAGCGACGGGCACCCGGCTTCCCGGTGTCGGACCGACTCCGTTCAGATACCGTTGGATGCCCCTTGCCCCTGGCTTGCTCTGGCAGCCGGCGCGTGCAGGCCGCCCCCCGCCCCGCCGTCTCAGTGGTCGGAAAGTGGTCTCCAGCCAACGGCTGTACCTCGGCCGGGGAAAGGGGCAGCTACACAAGCCAGGCACTGGTCTGTGCGGGCCCGCCACCCCGTTCGGCTGCCGTTGATCCGGACCGGATCGGACTTTCCCTCCCGAAGTTATGCCCGATAAGCTGCCGCTCACCGGCGGCCCGTCAGCCGCTGCGGGATGGCGACACTTTGCCGAACTTGCCGGGGTCCAGGCCGATAATATAGTGTGCGCCAGCGCCGGGGCTTTCCAACGAGCCCTCCCTGACCGAAATCGGACACGGGAGTCCAGAGCGATAGGCGTTCGACTGCCGGCCGGCCAAACACAGGCAATCCCCCGCCGTTGCGGACCCGCTCCAGGACAACCGGGTCCAAACGCCCGCCTCGTTACACGCACGAAAACACCGGGCTCGATTCGGAGCGACGGGCACCCGGCTTCCCGGTGTCGGACCGACTCCGTTCCGGTACCCTTGGATGCCCCTTGCCCCTGGCTTGCTAGGACAGCCGGCGCGTCAAGGTGGGCCCCCGCGGCTCCGGCTCAGCAGTCGGAAAGCGGTCTCCAGCCAACGGCTGTACCTCGGCCGGGGAAAGGGGCAGCTACACAAGCCCGCTACTGGTCTGTGCGGCCCCGCCACCCCGTTCAGTGGCAGTTGACCCCGACCGGATCGGACTTTCCTTCCCGAAGTTATCCCCGATAAGCTGCCGCTGACCGACGGGGCGGCAGCCGGTACGGGTCGCCGACACTTTCCCGAACTTGCCGGGATCCAGTCCGATAATATAGTGTGCGCCAGCGCCGGGGCTTTCCAACGAGCCCTCCCTGACCGAAATCGGACACGGGAGTCCGGAGCCAAAGGCGTTCGACTGCCGGCCGGCCAAACTCAGGCAACCTCCCGCCGTTGCGGACCCGCTCCCGGACAACCGGGTCCAAACGCCCGCCCTGTTACACGCACGAAAACACCGGGCTCGATTCGGAGCGACGGGCACCCGGCTTCCCGGTGTCGGACCGACTCCGTTCCGGTACCACTGGATGCCTCTTGCCCCTGGCTTGCTAGGACCGCCGGCGCGTCAAGGTGGGCCCCCGCGGCTCCGGCTCAGCAGTCGGAAAGCGGTCTCCAGCCAACGGCTGTACCTCGGCCGGGCCAAGCGGCAGCTGCACAAGCCCGCTACTGGTCTGTGCGGCCCCCCCATCCCGTTCAGTAGCAGTTCACCCCAACCGGATCGGACTTTCCGTCCCGAAGTTATCCCCGATAAGCTGCCGCTGACCGACGGGGCGGCAGCCGCTACGGGACTGCGACACTTTCCCGAACTTGCCGGGGTCCAGGCCGATAATATAGTGTGCGCCAGCGCCGGGGCTTTCCAACGAGCCCTCCCTGACCGAAATCGGACACGGGAGTCCGGAGCCAAAGGCGTTCGACCGCCGGCCGGCCAAACTCAGGCAACCTCCCGCCGTTGCGGAACCGCTCCCGGACAACCGGGTCCAAACGCCCGCCCTGTTACACGCACGAAAACACCGGGCTCGATTCGGAGCGACGGGCACCCGGCTTCCCGGTGTCGGACCGACTCCGTTCCGGTACCACTGGATGCCCCTTGCCCCTGGCTTGCTAGGACAGCCGGCGCGTCAAGGTGGGCCCCCGCGGCTCCGGCTCAGCAGTCGGAAAGCGGTCTCCAGCCAACGGCTGTACCTCGGCCGGGGAAAGGGGCAGCTACACAAGCCAGCTACTGGTCTGTGCGGCCCCGCCACCCCGTTCAGTTGCAGTTGACCCCGACCGGATCGGACTTTCCTTCCCGAAGTTATCCCCGATAAGCTGCCGCTGACCGACGGGGCGGCAGCCGGTACGGGTCGCCGACACTTTCCCGAACTTGCCGGGGTCCAGGCCGATAATATAGTGTGCGCCAGTGCCGGGGCCGTCCAACGAGCCCTCCCTGACCGAAATCGGACACGGAAGTCCGGAGGCAAAGGCGTTCGACTGCCGGCCGGCCAAACTCAGGCAACCTCCCGCCGATGCGGACCCGCTCCCGGACAACCGTGTCCAAACGCCCGCCTTGTTACACGCACGAAAACACCGGGCTCGATTCGGAGCGACGGGCACCCGGCCTCCCGGTGTCGGACCGACTCCGTTCCGATACCACTGGATGCCCCTTGCCCCTGGCTTGCTAGGACAGCCGGCGCCTCAAGGTGGGCCCCCGCGGCTCCGGCTCAGCAGTCGGAAAGCGGTCTCCAGCCAACGGCTGTACCTCGGCCGGGGAAAGGGGCAGCTACACAAGACAGGTACTGCTCTGTGCGGGCCCGCCACTCCGTTCGGTGGCAGTTGACCCCGCCCGGATCGGACTTTCCTTCCCGAAGTTGTCCCCGATACGCTGCCGCTGACCGACGGGGCGGCAGCCGGTACGGGTCGGCGACACTTTCCCGACCTTGCCGGGATCCAGTCCGATAATATAGTGTGCGCCAACGCCGGGGCTTTCCAACGAGCCCTCCCTGGCCGAAATCGGACAAGGGAGTCCGGAGCGAAAGGCGTTCGACTGCCGGCCGGCCAAACTCAGGCAACCTCCCGCCGTTGCGGACCCGCTCCCGGACACCCGGGTCCAAACGGCCGCCCCGTTACACGCACGAAAACACCGGGCTCGATTCGGAGCGACGGGCACCCGGCTTCCCGGTGTCGGACCGACACCCTTCCGGTACCACTGGATGCCCCTTGCCCCTGGCTTGCTAGGACAGCCGGTGCGTCAAGGTGCGCCCCCGCGACTCCGGCTCAGCAGTCGGAAAGCGGTCTCCAGCCAACAGCTGCACCTCGGCCGGGGAAAGGGGCAGCTACACAAGCCAGGTACTGGTCTGTGCGGGCCCGCCACCCCGTTCAGTGGCAGTTGACCCCGCCCGGATCGGACTTTCCTTCCCGAAGTTATCCCCGATAAGCTGCCGCTGACCGACGGGGCGGCAGCCGGTACGGGTCGGCGACACTTTCCCGAACTTGCCGGGATCCAGTCCGACAATATAGTGTGCGCGAGCGCCGGGGCTTTCCAACGAGCCCTCCCTGACCGAAATCGGACACGGGATTCCGGAGCGAAAGGCGTTCGACTGCCGGCCGGCCAAACTCAGGCAACCTCCCGCCGTTGCGGACACGCTCCCGGACAACCGGGTCCAAACGCCCGCCCAGTTACACGCACGAAAACACCGGGCTCGATTCGGAGAGACGGGCACCCGGCTTCCCGGTGTCGGACCGACTCCGTTCCGGTACCACTGGATGCCCCTTGCCCCTGGCTTGCTAGTACAGCCGGCGCGTCAAGGTGGATCCCCGCGGCACCGGCTCAGCAGTCGGAAAGCGGTCTCCAGCCAACGGCTGTACCTCGGCCGGGCCAAGAGGCAGCTACACAAGCCCGCTACTGGTCTGTGCGGCCCCGCCACCCCGTTCAGTCGCAGTTCACCCCGACCGGATCGGACTTTCCGTCCCGAAGTTATCCCCGATAAGCTGCCGCTGACCGACGGGGCGGCAGCCGGAACGGGACTGCGACACTTCCCCGAACTTGCCGGGGTCCAGTCCGATAATATATTGTGCGCCAGCGTCGGGGCTTTCCAACGAGCCCTCCCAGACCGAAATCGGACACGGGAGTTCGGAGCCAGAGGCGTTCGACTGCCGGCCGGCCAAACCCAGGCAATCTCCCGCCGTTGGGGACCCGCTCCCGGACAACCGGGTCCAAACGCCCGCCCAGTTACACGCACGAAAACCCCGGGCTCGATTCGGAGCGACGGGCACCCGACTTCCCGGTGCCGGACCGACTCCGTTCTGGTACCACTGGATGCCCCTTGCCCCTGGCTTGCTCGGACAGCCGGCGCGTCAAGGTGGGTCCCCGCGGCACCCGCTCACCAGTCGGAAAGCGGTCTCCAGCCAACGGCTGTACCTCGGCCGGGCCAAGAGGCAGCTACACAAGCCCGCTACTGGTCTGTGCGGCCCCACCACCCCGTTCAGTAGCAGTTGACCCCGACCGGATCGGACTTTCCTTCCCGAAGTTATCACCGATAAGCTGCCTGTTACCCGCTGGCCTGTTACCCGCTGCCGGACTGCGACACTTTGCCCAACTCGCCAGGGGCCAGTCCGGCAATATAATCTGCGCCAGCGTCGGGGCTTTCCAACGAGCCGTCCCCCACCCTAATCGGACACGGGAGTCGGGAACGGAGCGCCCGCCACCGGCCTTTCTAAACAGCCCAGTCCCCAGCAATTCCCAGAAGCAACGCCTTGGCCAGCCTGGCAATTCATACACTGCAAATAGCACACATTAACACCACTCACACCCAATCGGCCCATCAACTTCGCTTCCGAGAACGGAAACTCGCCTTGACAATACTACTTCCAACCTCACACAAAAGCGGCCCATCAACTGCACCACTCACACAAAATCCCACCAGCAACTTCGCTTCCCACAACCCACACTCCTATCTTCCACAGAAAAAAAACCCACCTCCATCAGCCACATCGAGACA